>NC_089741.1:72196023-72233523 GCF_040412425.1 Macrobrachium rosenbergii | reverse complement strand
TAATGACAAAACTCAAAAAGTGATTAAAAATACTATATCACATTGCGTAAAATAGATTAGAGATAGTGGCAAAAAATTTTGTACTACTTTCAATACAGTCAATAGATATCAAATCTTAACCTTAATACTAAGACTTAAAGCTAATACAAGTAAATAATTTATAGTGACCACGCCAAAAGTAACATCAGTATCAACATGCGAAGAGAAATATAGTAATATCCCCATGAACTCTGAAATTAGAATTGGTAGGTTGCAGGTTAACAGGCAACAAGTAACAAGACTAACCTATTATTAGACAAACTAGATAACAGACAACAAAAATATAAATCGACCGTGGGACTAGTGCTACCTCAGCCAAGGTCACCATCACACCAGCCGTAGTGCCTAAAACGGCCGTGCTGTGCTACAGACCGTGAACCCGTGACCTGGCTAAATTATTCTGAAAATACAAAATATCAGTCAAACAAAAATAAGGACCAAAACCTTAATAGATTAACATGCTTAGTCTAGGTCACCACTCATACACCAATATCGCACCTAAAAACGGCTGTGCTGTGCTACGAACCCGTGAGCCCAATGACCTATCTAAACTATGTAAAAAGAAAAGAATTAATGTGGACCATTGGCATAAACAAAGAACAGGGACATAACGGTATATGATTAATGATTTATAAAAACTAACCATCAATCACCAAAAATAAAAAAAAAAAAAAAAACGTAACACACTGTCCACATATCAATGATTTACTACACACTCAATATTGGCCCTTCTGTACTTTCCAATAATGCCTCTTTCACTCCAGGGCGTCCTTACTCAGCAGCTACTTGTTGTTTTCGACTCATTGTTTCAAGACGTCTTTTCTACACTTCACTCAGTTTTGTGCCTCTACGCTGAAGGTGTCACTCACACTCTGGCCTCAAACAGGTTTGGAGCCTTAAATACACACATCATTAATGGACATACACAAGACAATATTAACACCTTAAAATTAACCTGGACATACACAAGACAGTAGGTAACACCTTAAATTAACCTGGACATACACAGAACCAATGGTAAAACCTTAAAATTAACTTGGACATACACAAGACAATGGTAACACCTTAAATTAACCACCAATAACACATACTAAAGTAAACAGAAATCAAAAGTACCGCCAACCACTCTTAATCAAAAAGACGACACCGAAGAAAAACCGCCGCAAATCACGACATTTATCTTAATCTTAAATACTTAATCCTAAGTATTTCATAAACCAAAGCAAACATATTTTAACATTATTACAACACACCTGTACATTTTCAATAAATCTATAGAAGTTAATCCAAATCAATTAATATAAATATATACAAATCAACTTTACAAATAATAATTGACACGAAGAACAAAAGGTTTTCTCAAATCAGCCTATCGATCAGTACTGATCGTGACAAGCGCATCAGCGACAACGTGCTTGCCTGGGAATGTGTGTGAAAATAGAATTCATTCCTGGAGCAGGGCTCCATCGCATCAACGTTGATTTTTATTCCTGAAGCCTGTTCCAAAAAATTCAGCGGATTATGATCGATTAATATTTGTGAGTCTGTAGAAGACAAATACACTGAAATGATTGCTGCTTCAAATTAATCCCAAAGTCTCTTTCTCTGATCGAAAGTATTTCCGTTGTGCCGAGATAACTTTTTGGAGAAATAGGCAACAGGATGAATACTCCTTAGACATCTTCCTGCACCGCAAAACTGCTCCAACAACATCACTCACATCAGTATCAGCGAAAAAGGAGCACGTCAAAGGAATCAGGGGCTTTCAATATAGGGGAAATTCATTTGGACCTGCTTTGAATTTTTTCAAAGGCATTTTGGGCATCATTAGACCATACAAGTCACATTCTTACGTAATAAATTAGTCAGGGCTCAGCGATATCAAAAATGTAATCTACGTGTACCTACTAAACCAAGGAATTTTCTGACATCCTCGACACCGGTATTTCAATACACTAATAGTCATTTTCTGTTTTGAGACACTTTCCCAAATCCTACGCCCGTGACCCAAATACACAACCTTTGCTTTGTGAAACTCACTCTTTTGAGGTTTATAACCAAACAGCTTTCTAAGTACCCGGTAGGCCTTAATACGTTTTTAAGATGGTGTACGTCGCTATATAAATCACAATATCATCAATATAAACAACACACCCTCTAAACCTTGGACAAAGTACTCATTAACCTTTGAAAGGTTGCAGCAGCATTATTCATCCCAAAGGCATTACTTTTACATTGGTCAAGTTGATGAGCTCTTTTCTTCTGCCTCTCCTGTCTTTCTACCTCTTCTCGTTTCTCCTGGGCTATTCTTTCCTTCTCTTTCTCCTTCTCCTGTCTTTCTGCCTCTTCTCGTTTCTCCTGGGCTATTCTTTCTTTCTCCTTCTCCTGTCTTTCTGCCTCTCTTTCTGCCTTGGCATCACCTACTCCTCTTGGACCCAATCCCTCAGGGCTTGTCCTGACAGTCCCATGTCCTTTCCAGCGGATATGTAGAACTTGAAGTCCTCATTTTGCTGGGCTCTGGATGTCATAGACATCTTGAAATAACACTTATATGGGCTTGACCCGTTAGAAAATCTAATATGTCTGAAAAGACTTAGGGTTGTTAGAGGGAACAGGTTCAGTATGTCTGACAAGACTCAAGATTGTTCGAAATGAACAGATTCAGGGTGTCTAAATAGACTCAAGTTTTCTGAAAAGACTTAAATTTCAGGTGTCTGAAGAGACTCAGTTAAATATTAGTATATCTGAATAAAGCAAATATGTCCAAATAAGACAAATCTCAAGTTGTCTGAAAGGCCTCAGTTGAAAATTAATATATCTGAATAAGAGAAATCTCAGGGTGTCTGAAACACTCAATTGTTCAGAATGAACAAAAATTAATGTCTGAATAAGACAAATTTCAGGGTGTCTGAAACACTCAATTGTTCAGAATGAACGGAAATTAATGTCTGAATAAGATAAATTTCAGGATGTCTGAAGAGACTCAGTTAAAATCTAATATGTCTGAAAAAGACAAATTTCAGGGGGTCTGAAATCCTCAATTTTTCAGAAGGAACGAAAATTAATGTCTGAATAAGACAAATTTCAGGATGTCTGAAGAGACTCAGTTAAAATTTAATATGTCTGATTAAGACAAATTTCAGGGGGTCTGTAACCTTCAATTATTCAGAAGGAATGAAAATTAATATGTCTGAATAAGACAAACTTCAGGGTGTCTGAAACCCTCAAATGGTTCAGAATGAATGAAAATTAGTATGTCTAAATAAGACAAATTTCAGGATGTCTGAAAACTCAGTTGTTCAGAATGAATGAAAATTTAGCCCAAGGCTTACGGGGTTATACATTTATGGTGTGTAAAGGAAATTTTCCTTGCCCTGTTAAATAATAGTAAATGTGGCACAATGAAAACAGTACATCGATCCCATCGAATATTAAAATCTCCAACGCACGAGGGTAAGACCAAAATACTTAATCTTATAACATGCACGGGGTAGTCCGGACTGCCGAGGTTATGCGTGAGGAGGGAAAGAAATTGTTATTCCCCGTTATCAAAACAAACATTACCTCGCATGTGACTGATAATGGTACTAAAGTGTTTGCTTCAGGTCTCGTGACATCAGTACGTCAAGAATAAAGCCACATATACTGAAAATATCAATAAAGTATATTGTCATATGAATGATTCTTCATTTTCATTATAATCAAATAGATGGAGTAGCTATGGAAAATTCCCTTGGACCTGTATATGCGGATTGCTTCATGGGTTATTGTGAAAGGATTTGGATGTCTGAATGCATCTAGTGCTTTCAAATTTGCATTACCGTAGGTATGTAGATGATACTTTCCTTGTGTTTAAGGAATTATCACATGTTGATTTGTTTTTTGAATATTTTAATTTTCGTCACCCTAACATTTCTTTTACTTGTGAGACGTAACAGGATAATAAGTTGACATTTTTAGATACACAGGTATACAGAAATAGTGGCAAATTTGAGACCTCTTATAAGATGAACTCAATACGCACTTTGATTAATAGAGCCTACAATGTTTGTTGTGATTTTAATTTATTTCATCAAGATATGGTTTTCCTCCAGAATTATTTTTCTGAAAACTCATATTCCATTTTTGTATTTTACAAAGTTCTGAAAAATGTTTTATGAAAATTTTTGTCCCAGACCGGTGTACAGTACTGCTAAATTATTATGAAAACACAAATATCAGCCAAACAAAAATAAGGACCAAAACCTTAATAGATTAACCTTAACTCAGTCTAGGTCACCACTCATACACCAGCCTGTAGCGCCTAAAAAACGGCTGCGTTGTGCTACAGACCCGTGAGCCCGTGGCCTATCTAAGCTATGTAAAGAAAGAATTAATGTGACCATTGGCATAAACAAAGAACAGGGACATAACAGTATATGATTAATGATTTACTAACACTCAATATTGTGGCCCTTCACAACACTTTCCAATAAGCCTCTTTTCACCCAGAGAGCGTCCTTACTCAACACTACTTGTTTTTGCGACTCATTGAGTTTCAAAGAGCGTCTTTTCACTACACTTAACTCAGTTTTTAGTGCATCTACACTTCAGAGAGCGTCCTCACACTAAACGGGATTGGGCCTTAAATACGCACGTCATTAATGGACATACACAAGACAATAGTAACACCTTAAAATTAACCTGGGCATACACAAGACAATGGTAACACCTTGAAATTAACCTGGACATACACAAGACAATGGTAACACCTAAAATTAACCTGGACATACACAAGACAATGGTAACACCTTAAAATTAACCTCCACTAACAACACATACTAAAGTAAACAGAAATCAAAAGTACTCTTAACCACTCTTAATCAAAGACGACACCGAAGAAAAACCTTTAAATCACGACATTTAACATCTTAATCTTAAATACTTAATCCTAAATTATTTCATAAACAAAACAAACACGTGACACAACATTATTACAACACACCTGGAAACAACACACCTGGAAACCTAGTACATTCAATAAATTTATAGGATTAATCAAATCAATTAATATAAATATACAAAACAACTTTACAAATAATAATTAACGAAGAACAAAAAGGTTTTCTCAAATCAACCTATCGATCAGTCACTGATGCGACAGCGCATCAGCGACAACATTACTTTTGCCTGGAATGTGTGAAAAGCAAAAATTCCATTCCTGGAGCAGGAGGCTCCAACGCATCAGCCGTTGATTTTTATTCCTAAACCTGTTCAAGAAAATCAACAGATTATGATCCGTTAATATTTTAATCGGAGTCCCTGTAGAGGATAAATACACCTGAAAATGATTAACAGCTAAAATTAATCCCAAAGTCTCTTTCTCTACAGTCGAGTATTTCCGTTGTGCCGGGGATAACTTTTGGAGAAATAGGCAACAGGATGAGATACTCCATGAGCATCTTCCTGCAACAAACTGCTCCAACCCCAACATCACTGCATCAGTAGCAAGCGAAAAGGAACGTCAAAATCAGGCTTTCAAAATAGGGAAATTCATTAGGACCTGGTTTTAATTTTTCAAAGGCATTTTGGGCATCATTAGTCCATACAAAAGTCACATTCTTACGTAATAAATCAGTCAGGGGCTCAGCGATATCAGAAAAATTCTTAACAAATCTACAATAATACCCTACTAAACCAAGGAATTTTCTGACATCTCTGCGACACTTCGGTATTTCAATATACCTAATAGAGTCTACGTTTGCCTGTTTTGGAGCCACTTTCCCAAATCCTACTTCGTGATCCAAATACACAACCTTTGCTTTGGCAAACTCACTCTTTTTGAGGTTTATAACCAAACCAGCTTTCCTAAGTACCTGAAATAAGGCCTTAATACGTTTAAGATGGGTGTCCCAGTCATACACACCTGCGTAAAATCACTTGCACCCCGCAATTTACAAATATCAAACAAAATACTACCCAATTATAAAAGTTCCCGGAAACCATACAACAATAAACCCTACCTGCCGATTCGAACAGCAGATTGCTAAAAAAAAATAAGATGCAATATACGCGACACGCACACAGCGCTTCATATAGGCGTGGCAAAGCAAGCAAGATGCTCCGCCCAAACTCGTGACGCAATTACTACGTCACCGTGGTGATGACGTAACACAACCCTCGCAACCGAAGCATCAGTTACAACACAGTGACAAAAAAACACACATTTGTCCCTATCATCAGTTATAACACAACGAAAAGGACAATTTCACATTAACGTAACAACTAAAAAGAAAAATCACAACACTTACAATAAGTATCTCTGCTGAGCAGCGCGAATTTACTCATCAAGTGAAGAGAGAGAGAGGGAAAAGAAATACTCGCTCGTCTTCGCGTGTTTTAGCACACACAAACGGTCAAAATACCGCAATTACTGCACATTATATCGTCGATCTATCCCTGTTTATACCCTACCCAAAGCACTCTTCTAGAAATACTGTACTAGCTTGCAGGTGACGCTCGCCTCCCAGCAACATCTACACTGCTGGCCCCCACAAAATTCTATTCTGAGATGCCCACACTAAATTATGTCTCTTCACTTTGTAGTATCACCTAACTAATCAACAAAATTTCACCAAGCCCTTTACAATGTTAAAGGTTTATGTGAAACGACTGCCTCAGTCAGGAGGAGGAACTAAAGGAGGGTATCACACTCGGATTTAAAAGAAGCTGACACCAAGAAAATGAAAATAAAACAAGCTCATTGTAATTAAAACTATACAACATTAGTCAGAAATGTCAAGGAAAACAGGGTCATTACGTTTTCCAAAAAAGTAATTACTGCCAAGTGACTTATTCAAAGCAAATTAATTTATGTTAAATTAAACACATACTGACAATATATATATATATATATATATATATATATATATATATATATATATATATATATATATATATATATATATATATATATATATATATATATATATATATATATATATATATATATATATATATATATATATATATATATATATATATATATATATATATATATATATATATATATATATATATATATATATATATATCTAAGAATCACAAATCTACATTCACTATAATGGGAAAAGGTATTAGTTGGCAATAGCTTGTAATTCATAACACGGAAAATTAAAAAGAATTTTTAAAAAACAACAAATAAAAATTTTGAGTTAAAATTCTTTAATCAAATAGAGAAAAAAGAAATTTTGTAACTGCCTAAAATTTCTTTTTCCGTTAATCTTAGCAGGTTATTTGCTTTCGCTGCGAGAAGATATTACCCTAAAAGCTTTAAAATAAAGCGTAAACGTGGGTGAAAATATGATTTTTTATTCTCGAATGGGTAAGCTTTTTCAACAACCCACCATTTCGAGCTGACCTATTGATGTGTTCTCTACATCTGGTCCCTCGGGGATCTCAAAGAACCTGGGCCTTTACGTTTCGGTCGTAAGTCATTTAGGCCGCAATATCCAAAATGTAAGACGTTATATTTATGGTATTTACCGTCAGTATGTTATGCTTGACGTACATCCCCAAAGTGCTGGTACTAAACACGGGACCCATTTTGCACGTAAATGTGCTACGGCCTACATGACATACGGCCGAAACGACCCGAACTTAAAAAAAAAAAAAAAAAAAAAACTTTCAGTTGAACTTCCGATAATTAGGGTGCTGGGAAGCAATTCTGAAATTTATTTCAGGATGAAACTTATCTGTAAATAGCTTACTTCTTTCATAAGAAACGAACAACTGAGCTCATGTATGTAGAGTACGGTCATTTCTTATGTATCTCCGTTGTCATATATTGCTTAGTTTTTATTTAAATTTAGACTTTCACATTCTATACACTAGCTTAAAAACGAGGTCTTGAGGATATGCGTCGCTCATGAAAAATTTCAATAGGAAAAGCAGTTCTCGATAAAAAGAAAACAATGGATTACATAATGAATTTGATCCATATTATAAGATATGAATATTATTAATTTTTTAGACTCTAATATTACTGAGGAAATATATTCTGAGTGGGAAAAAAGTTTGCTTTCTAGACTCTTCTTCATTAATTTTTTTATAAGACTTATATCAAGAAAACCATGTTGTCTGTGTTATGATAAATTTTCTGTTTAAGGGGGTTGGATATGGATATTCATCATGGAATACTCATAAACAAAAATTATCATTTTGATAATAGTGCAGATCATTTAAAAAAAAACTTAATATTGGAAAGTCTGAGGACAGTCAGAATTTTGATAAAAACCCTTTTTAATCATAAGAAAAGAATTAATGTTGGAACTGTAGAAAATTATGATTTTTAAAAAAATAAAAAGTTTTACCATTAAACACCCCGAATTCTTTTTGTATTCGTATGTTGGAAAATTGTAGAAAATTTTCTACTTTTTAGTAAAACAAAAAAAACATTCTTTAAACATCTAATTTCTGAATTTTTTTTTAAAGTTTATCTCTTCGTAATAGAAAATTTTTTTTCATATAAAGAAAACATCGGCTTTAAACTGCAAGTCGAATTATTTTTTTGAAAATTCTAGGTTGATATTCAGAAAATTGCCATTTTTGATTTTGGATAAAAATTACCTTTTCATTATTTTTTCCGACTACAATCTATTTTTTTTAAGAACTGTTTCTGATTCATGTCTAATATTCCTTGACGCAGCTCAGAGAATGGTGACGTTTGTCCGAAGTAATTTTAATTCTGCGTTGCTGCCCGTAACAAACAGTATATTTTCTGTTTTACCGCTCCTCAAAATTAAGACAGTAAATAAACTTGTTTTATGATTCTGGAGTTTAGAGAAATGGCATATAGGTTTTGAGGTTTCATACCATTGGACGTTAATAGGCAAGTAAAGTAACATCAAATTTACCCAACTTAGATAATATTTACAGGTGTCCCCCTCCCCTTCCCCTTCCGTTGATCTGTAAATAATTGTATGTTTTACCTTATTTCATTTTAAAAATACATTTATCATATCTCAATCACATGGATTAAATTAATTATCAAAGGTCCCTGGAGGACCTCCTGATTAATAATTTTATCAAGGTATGTGATTAAAAAGGGACTTTGGAAAAAGGGACAACAATAATTCCTGAATAAAAACAAATATCATTATACCACCTGGATAACGTTTAATCATAATGTTTTAGTAATACCTTATAAATGTGCAATTAAGCTTTTTCAGTGGGACATTCACCACTTAATACCTATAATGACAGCAACAGGAATGATTTAAAAGGGACAGTCATTGAGTTCTGTTTCGATCTCTGTGACTCACCATTGGATGCCTGTTTTGAAATGCAATCAGAGACATCAAGATAAAATGGACAGTCTCTGCAACCTTTGGGACAGTCACCACAGTAATACCTGGATAAATGACGTGAGCATTTTTGTGATCTATATGACAAGATGTATAATTCAGCCTATGTAACCGAGCCGGCATATCCGAAACGCATTCAACAGGAGAGATAATTCACACCATGTGACAAGAGCAAAGTATGAAACATTATATGTGAACTTAGATGTTGCATACGAGCACAGTAATAATGTGATATGGGAGAGATAACAATTGGAATTACCTCGTAACTTTATTCCAACTTTTATTTCAAATATTTTTTAGTTAACTATATGCTATAAAAATGCATCTTACTTCATTTGGGTGTAAAATTTAATATAAATCAGGGATCAACACAAATTGTTAGTTATCAAAAATGGTAGACGACCATTTTAGGTGAAAAAAAGACCTTCTAGCTATTTTCTCTATTTCTCGCTACCATGTCTAAAAAAATAAAGAGCTGACATAAACCTCATCTCAAAACTTCGTGATAAAAGCCACCAAACTTAGCATGTTCAGGAGACGTACAGGAGAACATAAATGCATGTACCAAACAAAAATGTTTAAAAATTCTTAGAACTGGTACAGTTAGAACAGGCATCCTAAAGGTAACATTTCCTACAATTTTACACCGGTGAGGAAAAGAGACATTTCTTCATAAGTTGATTGTTAAAATATTTAATAAATTAGATTCAATATATTTCTCTTAACAATGGTTACAAAAATTACTCAGATGACTGTTAACAAATGGTTGTGAGCGTTGCATAAAAACAAATAAAACACTCTTTGAATTCGCTGATAATTCTAACGATGCTGTTTTAGACGTAATGCAAATTTTACTTTTCTCTTAATTTGTGGATATGTTAGGATTGATTTTTCTCATCAGTCTCGAAAAATGATATTCTGAATATTCTTGATAAAAACAGTTATTTGAAAATTTTCAGTATTTTTTAATGAAACATATTGATTATATGGAAGTGTCAAAATCATTTCTCAGCAGACTCATCTGTTATCATAAAAAATATATATATATATATATAAATATATGTCGATTACGTATTTAACAGAACCCATCCGAAAGTGAAAATTAAAGACCAGGTAAGAAGCGCTTTCGTGTATTGCCCGTAAAAACATTACAAAAAAACTGAGAGTTTTACATTAAAGTAAAATAAATAAAGTGAGACATAAACAAGAAAACGTTGGTAGGTTACACAAAACATCAAGATCAAAGCCACTAACAAGCTAAACATCAAAATGAATGCAATCATTATTAGTTTGAAGTTAAATTTAATACATACCAAATGAACAAAAAAACTCCAAAAATACTTAGAACTGAAACTACAAGTTAGAACAAAGGCTATTGCAAAAAAGGTAACATTGTACTTCCCTACAATTTTATGAACAAGGTAACTATCTAATTTAAAAAGACCCGTTAAAAACTAATATCCTTAACACATAATTTTATCAGTTGATTGTTAAAATGCTTAATAAAGGCAGATTCAATTATATTTCTCTTAACAATGGTGAAGTTACAAAAAATGATCTCAGATAAATTTTTCCAGTCTATACAATTTTTAAAATCATTCATATGTACAAATAAAGCACTTGTCAATTGGCCTGTTCAACTGCGTAACGATGCTGTTTTAGACGATAATCTAGTTCTTTACCAGTTTGACCAAGGTATTTATTACTACATCCAGCACAAGGAATCGTGTAAATACAGCCATTAATTTGTTTTGGGAGTTACGAACAATGATATTCTGAAGTGTCCCTGAATTCTTTGATAAACAACAGTTATCTTGAAAATTTTCAGTAATTTTTAATGGAAACAAAGATTTACGTTACATGGAAGTGTCAAAATATTTTCTCTCACCAAAGGCTCCCTATTGTTATTGGAATAAAAAATGTTTTCTCGCTTTCTGTAAAGATTTGTCGATTAAAAACCAACGGTAATCTTTAACATAATTGAAATGTCGTAAATTTTACAAATTTGAGTGAAAAAAGTTTTCGGGCTGCATATCCTTAATGAAACATCCGCTTAAAAACATGCTACAAAAACATGCAGAGTTTTACATTAACGTGGTGATCTGAATAATAGTGGACATAAGAACAGACGTTAACCCTGATAGGTTAAACTGTAAACATCAAACACAAAAAGTTCTATCCCTTCTATGAACCAAAACATCTAAAAATGGTAATGAACAATTATTTTCCTCTTCAACTGTGAATTTAATAGAAGGTACCAATTTGCAAATGATTTACCTTGTCCAAAAAACTGTTCAAATTTTCATCACATGTTACAGTGACAAAACACAGAATATGTCATCAACGTATCTGGTGATAATGGATAAAGAATTATGTTAGCAAAATAGCAGGCAATATTTTTACTTGTAACTTAAAAACTCCATACTGTTAAGGTTGCTAAGAACTTAAAAAGTGTCTTAAAAGGAAATATGCCTAATCCCAAGTTTTTTGAAGGTAATAATTGTATGTTAAAAACAAACTTGCAATCCGCCCAATAATCACATATAAACTGTCTAAATGGTTGGTTCGGATTCTCACGCCTATTGTCGGAAACATATCCCAATCGCATATAAAGAATAATACAGATTTTGTTGAAAAAATTAGTAATTCTCGCATAAAGTTACGACTTTAAAATGGTCAGTTTTGATGTAACTTCTTTATTTACCAATGTCCCAGTTGACGATTTATTGGCCTTTTTAGCTGACGAATTAACAAGGCATGATTTACCTTTAGCTTCTGACAAAATTTTAGAATTGATAAAATTATGTGTTAAGGATTGCAAGTTTGTTTTTAACGGAAATTATTACCTTCAAAAGTTTGGGATGGCTATGAAATCCCCTTTCCCAGTTCTTAGCAACCTATATATGGAGTTTTTTAGTAAAAATATTGCCTGCTATTTTGCCTAAGGGGTTCTTTGGTTTTCGATACGTTGATGACATATTCTGTGTTTGGCCCATGTGCGAAAATTTGAACAGTTTTTGGACAAGGTAAATCATTTGGTACCTTCTATTAAATTCACAGTTGAAGAGGAAAATAATTGTTCATTACCATTTTTAGATGTTTTGGTTCATAGAAGGATAGAACTTTTGTGTTTGATGTTTACAGGAAACCTACCAACGTCTGTTCTTATGTCCACTATTATTCAGATCACCACGTTAATGTAAAACTCTCAGTTTTTGTAGCATGTTTTTAAGGGCATTAAGGATATGCAGCCCGGAATTCTTAGACTCGGAATTTTGTAAAATTTACGACGTGGGAATTATGTTAAAATACCCAAAGTTTTTAATCGACAAATCTTTACAGAAAGCGAGAAACATTTTTTATTCCAATAACAATAGGAGCCTTTGGTGAGAGAAAATATTTTGACACTTCCATATAACGTAAATCTTTGTTTCATTAAAAAATTACTGAAAATTTTCAAGATAACTGTTGTTTACAAGAATTCAGGGACACTT
The DNA here is from genome assembly GCF_040412425.1 of Macrobrachium rosenbergii. NCBI lineage: Eukaryota > Metazoa > Arthropoda > Malacostraca > Decapoda > Palaemonidae > Macrobrachium > Macrobrachium rosenbergii. Next base: position 72,220,646 of record NC_089741.1, on the reverse strand, counting down.
CAGAATATCATTGTTCGTAACTCCCCAAAACAAATTAATGGCTGTATTTACACGATTCCTTGTGCTGGATGTAGTAATAAATACCTTGGTCAAACTGGTAAAGAACTAGATTATCGTCTAAAACAGCATCGTTACGCAGTTCGAACAGGCCAATTGACAAGTGCTTTATTTGTACATATGAATGATTTTAACCATTGTATAGACTGGAAAAATTCATCTGAGATAATTTTTTGTAACCACATTGTTAAGAGAAATATAATTGAATCTGCCTTTATTAAGCATTTTAACAATCAACTTATGAATATTAGTTTGGTCTTTTTAAATTAGATAGTTACCTTGTTCATAAAATTGTGGGAAGTACAATGTTACCTTTTAGCAATAGCCTGTTCTAACTGTAGTTTCAGTTCTTAAGTATTTTTAAAGTATTTTTGTTTGGTATGTGACAATTTGACTTCAAACTAGTGATTGCATTCAGTAATGATGTTTAGCTTGTTAGTGGCTTTGATCTTTGTTTGTGAAGTTTTCTTGTTTATGTCTCTCTTTATTTATTTTACTTTGTACCCCGAAGAAGTGTACGCAATACTGAAAGCGCTTGGTACCTGGTCTTTAATTTTCACCTTTCATGTGGTCGTCTACGTATATATTTGTCACGTGCAGTTTGTGACTTATTGCTGATATATAATATATATATATATATATATATATATATATATATATATATATATATATATATATATATATATATATATATATATATATATATATATATATATATATATATATATATATATATATATATATATATATATATATATATATATATATGTATATATATATATATATATATATATGTATATATATGTATATATATATATATATATATATATATATATATATATATATATATATATATATATATATATATATATATATATATATATATGTCATAGTTATCTTATAAATATATCAAAATCCTAAGGGAAGAGGGTTTTGATATACAAAATAGTTGTAAGAGTGCTTATATATATATATATATATATATATATATATATATATATATATATATATATATATATATATATATATATATATATATATATATATATATATATATATATATATATATATATATATATATATATATATATATATATATATATATATATATATATATATATATATATATATATATATATATATATATATATATATATATATATATATATAGATAGAGAGATAGATATATATATATATATATATATATATATATATATATATATATATATATATATATATATATATATATATATATATATATATACTCTTCATGTGTGATTCATATACAGTCAATAAGCTACAAACGTCCTTTAATATCCAATTCAGCTCTACCTCAGAAATAATATATTTTCATATATGTTACCGAAGGTGATGTGATAAAAAGTCATAATATGGCTGCGTGTGACAAACGCACGACACGGTCAACATGGCAGAGGTGGGTGGATATCGTCTCTAAATACAAACACCTGAGTTCGATGGGGATTTGTAGATGGGAGCCAATATCCACTTATACCTCACTTGCTGGCCTTGTGGATTAAGGCGTCCACTGTATTCCTGAGTTCTTGTCCTTCGTTGGTTTGAGCCCACGGAACGACGAACTTATTATCAACTAAAAAATTCCCCTTTAGTAACATGTATGAAAATATATTATTTCCGAGGTAGAGCAAATTGGATATTAAAGGACGTTTGTAGCTTACTGATTGCATATGAATCACGGTGATGTGATAAAAAGTCATAATATGGCTGCGTGCGACAAACGCACTACACGGTCAACATGGCAGAGGTGGGCGGATATCGTCTCTAAATACAAACACCTGAGTTCGACGAGGATTTGTAGATGGGAGCCGATATCCACTTATACCTCACTTGCTGGCCGTGTGGGTTAAGGTGTCCATTGTAGTCCTGAGTTCTTGTCCTTCGTTGGCTCGAGCCCATGAGACAACGAACTTATTATCAACTAAAAAATTCCCTTTAGTAACATGTATGAAAATATATTATTTCCGAGTTAGAGTGAATTGGAAATTAAAGGACGTTTGTAGCCCACTGATTGTATATGAATCACAGTGATGTGATAAAAAGTCATAATATGGCTTCATGCGACAAATGCACTACACGGTCAACATGGCAGAGGTGGGTGGATATCGTCTCCCAAATACAAACACCTGAGTTCGACGGGGATTTGTAGATGGGATCCGATATCCAATTATACCTCACTTGCTGGCTGTGTGGATTAAGGCGTCCACTGTAGTCGTGGGTTCTTGTCCTTTGTTGGTTCAAGCCCATGGGACGACGAACTTATTATCAACTAAAAAATTCCTCTTCGGTAACATATGAAAATATACTATTTCCGAGGTAGAGCGAATTGGATATTAAAGGACGTTTGTAGCTTACTGATTGTATATGAATCACGGTGATGTGATAAATAGTCATAATATGGCTGCGTGCGACAAACGCACTACACGGTCAACATGGCAGAGGTGGGTGGATATCGTCTCTAAATAGAAACATCTGAATTCGATGGGAATTTTTAGATTGGAGCCGATATCCACTTATACCTCACTTGCTGGCCGTGTGGATTAAAGCGTCCACTGTAGTCCTGAGTTCTTGTCCTTCGTTGGTTCGAGCCCACGGGACGACGAACTTATTATCAACTAACAAATTCCCCTTCGGCAACATATATGAAAATATATTATTTCCGAGGTAGAGTGAATTGGATATTAAAGGACGTTTGTAGCTTACTGATTGTATATGAATCACGGTGTTGTGATAAAAAGTCATAATGTTGCTGCATGCAATAAACACACTACACGGTCAACATGGCAGAGGTGGGTGGATATCATCTCTAAATACAAACACCTGAGTTCGACGTGAATTTGTAGATGGGAGCCGATATACACTTATACCTCACTTGCTGGCCGTGTGGATTAAGGCGTCCACTGTAGTCCTGAGTTCTTGTCCTTCGTTGGTTCGAGCCCACGGGACGACGAACTTATTGTCAACTAACAAATTCCCCTTCGGTAACATATATGAAAATATATTATTTCTGAGGTAGAGCGAATTGGATATTAAAGGACGTTTGTAGCTTACTGATTGTATATGAATCACGGTGATGTGATAAAAAGTCATAAGATTTTAAATAGAGATACCATTCATCGATTAATAATTTTTGGTTAAACAGGAAGTCATTATCTCGAATACGCTCAGGTTCTTAAAAATTGTGTCTTTTATGTGTTTCTTCTTTGATTTGGCAGCGATTTTAGATAAAGAGATTTTTAAATTTTCAGATTTTTTCTAATCACCCCGACACCATAAGAATTTTTTTTTTTTTTTAATAATTATCTTCACGGATATTTTTTCCTAAAGACGAGATATGACTTCGGTGAACTTTTATATATTCTGAGCAGGAAGGATTAGAACTTTTACCTCGAAAGTCTGTTACGTAATGAGCTCATTTTTAACAGATTTCTATTTACATTGTAATCATTCGCGTTCATCAAGCTAGAATATGCACGATCTTAACTATCCTTTTGAATGCTAAACTAACTGAAAAAAAAATTATAACATAAACACTATTTTTTTCAAGTATTACACTTACTACCGATTGCTGTTTTGGAATACAAGATATTCGATTGCTTAAAATTTTCAGAAACCTAATTACAGAAAAATAAAGAAAATAATAATTTCTCACAGTGCAACATACCATTAATATCAAACATCTACAAGGGAGCACCATGAGGTAGCTATAAGTATACCTTAGTTTAACCAGACCACTGAGCTGATTAACAGCTCTCCTAGAAGCTGGAAAAGGATTAGACTTATTTTACGTGGCTAAGAACCAATTGGTTACCTAACAACGGAACCTACAGCTTATTGTGGAATCCGAACCACATTATACCGAGAAATGAATTTCTGTCACCAGAAATAAATTCTTCTAATTCTTCATTGGCCGGTCGGAGACTCGAACGCTGGCCCAGCAGAGTGCTAGCCGAGAACTCTACCTATTCGTCCAACGAGGAACTTGAGGTAGCTATAGAAATATATTGCAATCAATAGCATGCTCTCAATTAATAATATGCTCTTCAGACCATAAGCTAAGATATTAATTTCAGAATTAGCTCCTTTATAAATTTTTTATACCTTGATTTGTTGTTCTTCCTCATCTGCATTATTGATTATTGTTGATCATACATGATCAAATATTCATGAGCTTATTTGGTTCACCAAATTAAAATTTACCGGCAAAACATCTAAAAAATACATTCCGAAAATATGAATGTTTTCACTGATAACAGAACCAGTGTTGATATTGATAGGATTATTTGATCACATACAAGCATTTATCTCTCATACAAACATAGTAGTTTCAACCTATCTATTGTGATGAGTCTGAGTAATTAAATGATATTTTGGATTCATTAAAAGAAACTCATTATTTCATATCCTTAATTAGGCCTGTAAAAATTCCATGTAGAATATAACAATTTTGATAGTTAATCCGCATCTCCTGATAATTTTCTGTCTATTCTTGAATGGAAAATTATTATTCTAATATTGAGACAAAAATCATATCAAACTTCAATTCCATTTGAATTCAGTAGAACTACCTATGATGGGACTTTTAAGTTTTTCTAATCTTTCTTGGAGAGTGGACTAAGTTTATAAAATCATACGTTTTTTACGGCAAAATTTTTCATGTGTGATTTAGGTTTATGCGTCAGTAAAAGAACTAACGTCGGGATGACGTACTTATCTCGTTGTATTTAAATTTTTTTTCTAGAGTTGATAGAGTGGATCGGATTCTCGGGTAATTTTTTCTGTTGGATAGAATTTTTATGAATAGTTCCTTAGAGTTAGTGTACCTGATAGTGAGATGACTGGAAATTCTGGGTACCAACTTGGAATTGTTTCACATTAAAAATATATGACCTTTGCACTAGTAGTCTTATTTGGTTCAGTAATAATATGGCATAGGGAACAGACGAGTTACTTTTTGATATGACTGTCTATATGACCGACTCACGAAAAATACCACTCCCTCACAACGGAGATGTTGGAATAGCTTCACCGTCCTCAACATATGAAAAAGCTGTCAACGTTACTTCTGCACTTTGGTGAGACGATCCAGGGCTTTAGAGAGATGTCGGGCAGGGTGTCTTCATGCTGCCGTAGTTTCGAGGAGATGTTGGGTCGGCGCAACAGGATTCGTAAGAACACATTCAACATGGGCTTGTGCAGTTGCGAGCCTTTCATCTTAGTCGGATCACCGTTGGCATGCGCAGTCGCAGGCCTTTCAGCGTGAGTCAGTACCAGGAGTGAAATCGTCTAGAGTAATGTGTTTCTTGAATGAACTGATTGTGCTATAATATCAGTGTCATGAGATATATATAAGTTTTGCACATAGAACTTTTGAGGTGGGGTCCACCTCAGGTGCGTGGACCGAGCTACTGTAATTGCTCGCGAAGGTGACCTTTGAAAAGTTGGGTCAGCTATTCGCAGGGCCCATTTTTACTATACACAGCAGATAGGAAAATGCTGAACCATTCCCATACCACAGGAAATCGCAGAGCTCCTTGATGACAGGACACGGGCAGCAAAAATGCGGTTTCAGCTTAAAACGTTCTATCAGCTGAACCGGTTATGAAATCCGGTTTTGAAGAAAGCATTCCAGTAATGTACGTGTGTGTACGTGTACTTCGTGACGCCTTGAAGTACAGAGGCGTGTCTTGCCGTACTTTGACCTCGAATGATGTCAAGAAGAGTGTGTTCGTGTATGCATTGCCTAAGGAATAAAATGGGAGTGAACAATGAAGGATTGGGCATTTACGATCCGTTAATTGTATAATTGAGCATGTGAACTGTGAAAATTCCCATGGAGATTGTCCCAGAGGATTTTGTGAAGTGAGTACAACTCATACAAGTTTTAGACTTTACTCTCAGAACTATGAACACAGAGTTACCCCTGTGGCAGTGAAATTTTGTGTTTCTGCAATTTTTACATTTTCTGGTTTTTAATGTGACGTTTGTTCTTTCACAGGTATTCCATTCCATTCCGTTCCATTCCATTTCTCCCTCCTTCAAGAAAGGGAGTGGTATGACATTTTGAGATGACCTATTTTATTAATTGACCTGTTTATGATTTAAAGGACAGATGAGTTATTTCCTGTATTTCCTTATGTAATTGGGTGTTTATGATTTTGGACGTTATTTCTTTAGAAGAACTTTGATAGTTATGATGAATCATTGGATTTCATTGTTCGTAATTTTTAAGAACTTATTTTCGTTGTTTTGTTTTTGTCACTAATGGTTTAGTTTTGTACTTAGTATCTCATTCCAGTAGTCCTTAGATTTTAGTTAGGGAAAGGTATAACTTATGATGTCGGCTCACGCTACACGCTATCACTCAAATATCTCGGAAAAGCGACATACCAACCTCTGTTCACAGAACGGAGACTTAAATCAAGTATAGGCTCAGGAGTTGGATTTTTACACATACATACATATGCTTATATATATATATATATATATATATATATATATATATATATATATATATATATATATATATATACAATCATGAAGCTACAAATGTCGCTTAATATCGAAATTCACGCTACCTCGGTATATCTCCGTTGGAGAATTGTCGCCGAAGGGGAATTTATATAAGTGATAAATGAATTGGAATCGTGGGGACACGAACCCGCGACGAAAGCCTATTCAGCGACTCCAGTTGACGTAAACCATTGAGCCATCAAGAGAGGTATAAGTCTTTTGCCGAGATGTCGTACTGCTTTTACCCGTCGTGAGCGGGTAAATGTACTAGCCTCGACAATGACCCACCTCCGCCATGACAGTTCATTGGTACGTTTGGAACACGCAGCTCTTATTATGAAATTTCATATATATATATATATATATATATATATATATATATATATATATATATATATATATCAAATGTCTTCTTAGCGTATCTGAAATGCAGATGAAACATTATTGACCCAGGAAATTTCCATATAAAATAGTTTTCGTTTGCTTCGAGAATTAGAAATAAGTAAATCTGTGGGATTATGGTCTTTACTGATCGTCACTGACTTGGACACCAGTGATGTACCTACATTGGCAGTTTTTTTTTTTTTTGAGGGGGGGCGAGGGGATTTGTATGATAATGGTCATATGTGGCTTTGTGTTTCTTTGAGAACTATTATTACCTACATAATTACAAAGCTAAAGAGAACATTCGCAATGACAGTATGGAATATATAGCGAAAATAAAATTCTTATATGATACAATTTTGCTTATGGCAAGCGTTAAATAATCGGGGCAGTATAATAGCTCAAAGAACTGATTCCATGAACAGCCCTATTTTTATTGCTTAACTTTATTTGTTCAATCAGTTATCAGTACCCAAAACCGCCAATACTCGCTCAAAAACTATGGAAAACATTTTTAAGCGATAATTCAGTTACTCTTTTTCACAATCTCTTGAATAATGAATGGCTCTGATGTTTTTATTTCTCTACTCAAACAGATTTTGTTAATGCTTTTATCCTATAATTGGAAAGGATACTCATTCCCCCTTCCTCTCTCTCTCTCCCCTCTCTCTCTCTCTCTCTCTCTCTCTCTCTCTCTCTCTGATTATCTAACTGTTTGTGTGTTAGGAAGCGTTCGTTCAAAAATGTAAAATTTATTGTTACTTTATTCTTGCAATTTTATGAGTGCGTCTGTGTGTGTCTATGTTTGTGTCTGTTTGCGCGCCTTCGTTTGGTGCTATAAACTTGTCACCAAGTGGGAATGCTATGCCTTTCAATGAAAATATAAATAAATCTAAATTCATTCCATATAACAATAAAACCAGAGCCCTCTTTGATATCTAGTATTTCCGAAAGTTTAAAATTGAATGATTTATGACATTTGATAATCAATTCCAAAGATTGTAGGCTATCCATTAACGGAAAAAACCACTATTCTTCTTAATGTCATGGATATTCTTTTAACTGTGGCAATTTATATTTTTAAGGCTTCCTTGTTGGTAAATCATTTTAGAAGAGGAAAATGAAACGAAATCCCAGTATAACGGTTCTTCACTCATCAATATTCTGGTAACGTTTACAGCTCTGAGACAAAACTCTTTGTCCGTTTATGTGAGCTAGGGAACATCAAAGGCAAGGGTCGGCCATTTCAGAGAAGTTCATGAGACCTTAGTTCGGGAGACGGAGTACAATTTCCGTTGCTTGAATTCGCTAGCAGAGTTGTTGATTGGAGGAGCAGAATCTCTTACACTATATGCAGAAGTTTATGTACAATATCGTCGCGTTATTTATCACAAAATATTGATACTTATTACAATTATAGTTGCGAAGGCGCGAGGAAGCCAGAACTTGGAGCGTTTTCCTTCTTGACTTTCTAACGACCACACGATTTTAACAATGTTAGCGTTTTTTTTATTTATTTATTTATTTATTTATTTATTTATTTATTTATTTATTTATTTATTTATTTTTAGGAAAGAAGATATACTTGATCATTTCCAACCTAGCGCCAACAGAACTATATTTAATATTTTCTTTCACATGCCGATGGATTAGATGAGCTATTATTACCTAGTAGATTTAATAATCATTCTTTTGTATGCCGAACGGATTTTCCTCCAATTAAAACAAGCTGGCAGGTCCCAAAAACATGTTTGACGGCGTGTTAAACGATAGTCTTATTTTTCTTTCTACATGACGTAAATATCCCAAGCTAAAATCAATCATGACTGGCAAACACTTATACTCACCATCTAATGGAGGCAGTGTCTCATTTATCGCCGGCCAGAATCAAGATAGAACCGGCAATGATATTGGGTAGGAAAATTTACCCTCAGTGTACACACAAACACACATACATACATACACATACAAACACACACACATACACACACACACACACACACACACACACATATATTTATATATATATATATATATATATATATATATATATATATATATATATATATATATATATATATATATATATATATATATATATATATATATATATATATATATATATATATATATATATGATTATTATCACTTTTTGTACGTGATTCATTTATCACACATTACCACAGGTGAAAAATAAGAAACGAGGTGTAGGTCCTGACCGGTTTCGACTTTATTTCCAAGCCATTGACGAAGGACTGATACAAAAGTATGAGAAGTCACAAATATATATACTACAGGAACAGTACTGACGAACATACACAACAGATTTAGAGACTACATTTCCCCCTCAAGTCGGTGTCGAGGTAGGAGTGGCCTTCAAAACTCATTTGGCTAAAAATCACAATATACTCTCAGGGGACGATGCTGACAAACAAACCAAAACGCGGCCTCAAGACCAACAACGCCAATCATGAATGTGTCGTCAACTTATCAAACAAACATCTGGATAGAAATGTAACTAGTGCCCTAGGCTACGGTTTAAACTTTGCTTTATCTCCGGGCGGAAGGAACAGTGTGGAAATAACTAAAGGACTGTGTAATTTGGAAAAATATGGTGATTTAACGAATGAAGAAGTGAACATAGTTAAGGGAGTGATTTATGGAAGTATGAAAAAATCAGACACCACAAACGTCCCTAAAAGATTTATGGTTGCTATCAATGAACTGAAAAAAGATAAAAATATACATATGACAAAAGCAGATAAATCAGGCGCCCTTGTAATTTTAAATAAAAGTGAATATATGGGAAAAATGGAAAATCTTTTGGGTGATGATAGCACATATAAAGAATTAAATAAGAACCCGTTAGACAATGTGAACAGTGGCTTCAATAAGAAAGTGAAAAACCTATTAAAAGGTAACGAAAGCCTTATAAAGAAGTTGTGTGTGACCTCTCCATCGCTACCATACATGTATGGTACAATAAAAACTCATAAAACAAACTTTCCTGCCAGGCCAATTATCAGTTCAGTTGGTTCCGCATCTTATAAGCTAGCGAAGTACTTAGTGGATATTCTCAACCCATTAGTAGGTACCATCTCAAATGCTAATATCTCGAATAATGTGGATCTGATAAATAAACTAAATAGTGTACAGATTAATAGTGAATCCAGGCTTGTAAGTTTTGATGTAGTATCACTATTCACAAAGGTGCCAATTGATGATCTGATGGCGTTTTTATCTGAATTGTTAGAGAACACACAGCTGGATATCCCATTTTTTAAAAGTACTTTAATTGAACTGATTAAATTATGTGTGAAAGATTGTAAATTTGAATTTAATGGTAAATTTTACTCTCAAAATTTTGGTATGGCAATGGGAAACCCTTTATCACCAGTGTTAAGTAACTTATATATGGAATTTTTTGAAAAGAAAATATTAAACAACATAATCCCACGTAATGTAACATGGTTTAGGTATGTTGACGACATAATTTGTGTATGGCCAGGGAACCAAGATGTAAATAACTTTTTCGCCAAGTTAAATCAATTAGTACCATCAATTAAATTCACTATGGAAATGGAAAATGATGGGTGCTTACCCTTTTTGGATGTCCTCATACGAAGAAATAGTAGTGGGTTTAAATATAGTGTGTATAGAAAACCCACTAATATTTCTTCCTATGTGCATTTCTATTCTGGACAAAGCAATAAGGTTAAAAAGTCAGTGTTTTCATCTATGTTTTTAAGAGCATTACGTGTATGTAGCCCTGAATATATTGATGATGAAATAGACAAGATTAGGAATGCAGGCAAGAAATTGAAATATCCTGATAGCGTATTAAACAGTGCATTTGCAGCGGCAAAAAAGACAATGTATCAAAACCAAAAATAACCTTATAACACAAAAAATTTGCTTGTTCTGCCTTATAATAATAATATGAAAGATATCCCTCATCTTCTTAAGAATTTTGGTGTTAATGTCGCATTTAAGAACAATAAAACTATGAAAAATGTACTTATCAAGAACTCCCCTGACAGTACTAAAGGGTGTGTATATAAAATTCCGTGTAAGTCTTGTAACAACTTTTATATTGGCCAAACCGGGAAAGCACTGGAAAAAAGAATTGAACAGCATAAGAAATGTGTGAGATATGCACAAGGGAACAGTGGTATATTTGTACATGTTAGTGAGAACAATCACGCTATCAACTGGGAAGGGGCAAAAAGGATGGTACATTCTAATAATGCACTGGAAAGGAATATCATTGAATCTAGCTTTATAAAAGAAAGTTACAACCATAATATGAATATCAGTCAAGGGATGTATAAACTTGATCCTTTAATATCAAAAGAAATTTGTAAATTGTTTAAATTTTAATGTAGGCAGTAGAGATGTATGAAAATAAGATTATCATATTTGTAAACACAGTACAGGGGTAGCAGTAGTAATGAGTTTCCAAACTCCACCTCCCTGACACTTGTCAGGTGTGGATCTTGAGGCCGCGTTTTGGTTTGTTTGTCAGCATCGTCCCCTGAGAGTATATTGTGATTTTTAGCCAAATGAGTTTTGAAGGCCACTCCTACCTCGACACCGACTTGAGGGGGGAAATGTAGTCTCTAACGGTTGTGTATGTTCGTCAGTACTGTTCCTGTATTATATATATTTGTGACTTCTCAACTCTGTATCAGTCCTTCGTCAATGGCTTGGAAATAAAGTCGAAACCGGTCAGGACCTACACCCCGTTTCTTATTTTTCACCTGTGGTAATGTGTGATATGTATATATATATATATATATATATATATATATATATATATATATATATATATATATATATATATATATATATATATATATATATATATATATATATATATATATATATATATATATATATATATATACATACATACATACATACATACATATATATATATATATATATATATATATATATATATATATATATATATATATATATATATATATATATATATATATATATATATATATATATAGTTGAATTATACGTCGTGTCGTACAGTTCACAGAAATGCTAAGGTTACAAAGACCAAATGACGTCTCTGATTGCATTTCAGGACGGGCGTCCAATCCTCTAGTCACATGGATGGAAATAGAACTCAGTACAATACCATAAATCATTCCTGTGTCATTATAGGTATAAAGTACTTACCACTAAAAAGCTTAATTGCACATTTCTAATGCCATAAACATTATGATTAAACGTTATCAAAGCTATAGTGATATTTTTTTTCATTAATATTAGTGTTGTTATTATTTTCCAATCCATTTTTCTTCACATATCTGTAAAATTTTTCAGGAAAATCCCCCATAGGCCTTTGATAATTTAATCCATATGATTATCATACTGATGTATTTTAAGACGGACAAGGCAACAAAAATAGTGCATATCTTCACAAAAAAAATCTTGGATAATTGTAAATAGAAAAGACACAAATTTAATGTTACTCTACTTGCCTATTAACGTCCAATGGTATGAAACCACAAAACCTATATGTCATTTCTCTAAACTCTAGAATCATATAACAAGTATATTTACTGCCTTATGTTTTAGAGGAGCTGTAAAACAGAAAAGATACTGTTTGTGGGACATAAAGACTCTGACATATCCTCTGAGCTGGAAGGAATATCAGACATGAATCAGAAACAGTTCTTGAAAAAATCGAGAAATTGAAAATAGTGGAATGTGTCCAATATGGCAAGGCCGAATTCAATAGATTTACTGAAGACACAGTTTAGTAACCGATTCTTTATATGAAAATGAAAATAATCTTACGAAGAGATAAACTGAATTGAAAACTCTTGAAATTGTGTACTAAGAATGGCGTTTTGTCTAAAGGAGAGTTGCTCATACAACATGAGGGTGTTGCCATGGGTTATCCTTTGTCAGCCCCAGCGGCAGCATGAGGGTGTTGCCATGGGATATCTGTCATGATGCAGAAATCGTTCCAGGTTCTTTCAAAACTCCAAACAACAATGTTTCAACACCAGCAATTGAAATATGGGAAATGAATATAAAAAGAAACTCTCACAACACCAACACATTTATTCAAAACGTTATTTACAAAGAAAACAAAATGTTGTTTCCCCTTTGCTCTTCCTCAACGTAACACTAAACAAAATAAATCTAAGCAGTTATAGATATGGGAAACAGGTTGCAAGGTAGAGCAATCTTAATACTTATATGGTGTACTGGTGAGTTATCCTTTCATGGCTGGGGTTTCAGCTGAAGAGATGATGCTGGCACAGTGACCTCGGGCTAGAAGACGTCCCAGAAGGGCAGCTGGGAACTCAGCAGAGATGCTGCTGGTACAATGACCTCGGGCTTGAAGACGTCACAGAAGGGCAGCGGCTGGGAACTCAGCAGAGATGTCGCTGGTACGGTGATCATGGGCTTAAAGATGTCACAGAAGGGCAGCTGGGAACTCAGCGGAGATGTCGCTGGTACGGTGATCATGGGCTTGAAGATGTCACAGAAGGGCAGCTGGGAACTCAGCAGAGATGTTGCTGGTACAGTGACCATGGGCTTGAAGATGTCACAGAAGGGCAGCTGGGAACAAAGCGGAGATGTCGCTGGTACGGTGACCATGGGCTTGAAGATGTCACAGAAGGGCAGCTGGGAACTCAGCGGAGATGTCGCTGGTACAGTGACCATGGGCTTGAAGACGTCACAGAAGGGCAGCTGGGAACTCAGCAGAGATATTGCTGGTACGGTGACCATGGGCTTGAAGACGTCACAGAAGGGCAGTTGGGAACTCAGCAGAGATGTTGCTGGTACGGTGACCACGGGCTTGAAAACTTCACAGACGGGCAGCTGGGAACTCAGCAGAGATGTCGCTGGTATGGTGACCATGGGCTTGAAGACGTCACAGAAGGGCAGCTGGGAACTCAGCAGAGATGTTGCTGGTACGGTGATCATGGACTCGTAAACATCACAAAGAGCAATGTCTTTAAGATGAGGCAGCAAATGCTGTTTCTCCAAGAATCCGGAGATTGTGCAAATGGAGGGCAAGAAGGGCTGAAGACTCATCCTCGGTACAGGCAGGAAGGGCTGACTACTTCATGTTGTCTCATGCGGGAAAGGCTGACTACTTCACGTTGTCACAGGCGGGAAGGGCTGACTACTTCACGTTGTCACAGGCAGAAAGGGCTGACTACTCCACGTTGTCACAGGCAGGAAGGGCTGACTACTTCACGTTGTCACAGGCAGGAAGGGCTGACTACTACTCTTCGTCACAGGTATGTAGGCTCGCTGCTTCACCTAGTATCGAACATGGAGGGCTTAGGCCTTAGGGACTTCTCATCACAAGCAGGAGGGGCTGGCTGCTCCTCTCCGTTTTGGGCAGGACAAGATTTTATGGAGGAGAGTAAGGGGTGTCTGAAGGGGATACTCCCGTCGGAACCTTGCCTTGTCCGACCTCTGAGTACTGTCTCTGTCTCTTTCTGTCTAGATCTCTGTCTTGGGAAGTCTCTTCTTGAAGCTTATACCCCTGTATAAGCGGAGCTGATGACGACAATCGTTATTCCTAAGGATTTTTTTTTTTCTGCACAGTGATTGGTTCCTAATAACCGCCCACTTCCGGTCACGCCATAGAAGATTCCACATCAAATTTTCTGATGCAATGTGGATCGAATATTGCGCCATGTTACTAAGGCATGGCATGAGATACCACGTGGTGTCGGTTCCACAAAAAAAGGGTTTTCATCGAATTGCTACTTGTCCACTACGCGAACTGACTAGTGAGCAAACACAGAGCGCAGTCACGTCTAGGAAAAAGAAATATTTCTTTTCAATATACTTCATCATTATTGCATCTACTCATTACAGTATCCTTTGTCAGCCCCAAAAGCAGCATGATGGTGTTGCCATGGGGTATCCTTTGTCAGTCCCAGTGGCGAACATAATTCTAGGCTTTCATGAAGAAAAGGGTTAGAAGACTGCCCTTCTGACTTTCGACCTCCGTTATAAGAAAAAATGTGTTTACGATTACTTTCTGGTGTTTATGCGTGTAGGCCATGTGATGAGTATCCAACCGTATTTAAATAGAAACCATACGAATAACACAAACAAAATGTTTTCTTGATATAAGTTTTTTTAAAATAATATATTTCCCCAGTCATATTAGTCTAAATAAAAATGTTATAATATTCATACCTTATTATATGGAGCAAATTCATCATATAATCAATGGTTTTCTGTTTATCGAGAACTTCATTTACTACTGAAATCTTTCCTTAACAACGCATAGCCTCAAGACCTCGTTTTTAAGCTAGTGTATAGAATGTCAAAGTCTAAATTTAAGTAAGAAACTAAGCAGTGGGTGAAAACACGGGTTATACAGCAGATAAGATTTATCCTGAAATAAATTTCAGAATTGCTTCCAAGCACCTTAATTATCGAAAGTACAACTTAGAGGAATTTCTTTGAGTTCGGGTCGTTTCGGCCGTATTTCATGTAGGCCGTAGTACATTTATGTGCAAAATGGGAGCCGTGTTTAGTACCAGCCCTTTGTGGACGTACGTCAAGCATAAAATAATGACGGTAAATACCATAAACATAACGTCTTACGTTGTTTTGGAGGTTACGGCCTAAATAACTTACGGCTGAAACGACCAGGACCGTGTTCATTAAGGTCCCCGAGGGACCAGATGTAGAGAAAACATCAATAGGTCAGCTTCAACTGGTGGGTTGTTGAACAAGCCTACCCAGTCGAGAATAAAAGACCATATTTTCACACGCGGTTTAGGTTTTATTTTTAAGCTTTTAGGGTAATATCTTCTCACAGTAAAAAATATAACGCGCTAAGATTAATGGAATCAGTTGAAATCAAATGTTACATATAAATTTTAGACAATAACAACCTTTCCTTTCTTCTCTATTTGATTCAGAATTTTAACTCTATTATTTTTAATTTTTGTTTTTAAAATATTCTTTTAATTGTCTGTCTTGTGAATTATATTATATTACCAACTGTTACCTTTCCCGTATTATAGTGAATATATATATATATATATATATATATATATATATATATATATATATATATATATATATATATATATATATATATATATATATATATATATATATATATATATATATATATATATATATATATATATATATATATATATATATATGTGTGTGTGTGTGTGTGTGTGTGTGTGTGTGTGTGTGTGTGTGTGTGTGTGTGTGTGTGTGTGTGTGTGTATTAGCTGACCAGCCTGGAGCTATCCAAGAACGCTGAATGACCGCAGAAGTTGTGGGGAGGGGAGAAGGGAGAGGGGAGGGGATTGTTTTGACAGTCCAATTGGCAGTTCTACTTTTTTCATGTGAACGTTCGCCCTTTGAACAGTCATGGGTGAACTTACAGGTTATAATGTAGTGACTGTTCCATTTATCCAGGTATTACTGCACTGTCTGTCTCATATTACTGTGATGACTGTCCCTTTATCCATATATTACTGTGATGACTGTCCCTTTTTTCCAGGTATTACTGTTCTGTTTGTCCCTTTTATCCAGGTAGTACAATGATTACTGTCCATTTTATCCGGGTATTACTGTGGTGACTGTCCTTTCCATCCAGGTATTACTAATGTGACTGTCCCTTTTATTCGGGCATTACTGTGGAGTCTGACACCTTTGAGCAGGTATTACTCTACTGTCACCTTTAACTAGGTATCACTGTGCTGTCTGTCCCTTTTATCCAGGTGTTACTGTGGTAACTGCCACTTTTACCCAGGAATTAGTGTGTTGTCTGTCCCCTTTAACCAGATATTACTGTGCTCTATGTCCCCTTTTTTCCAGGTATTACTGTACTGTTTGTCTCTTTTATCCAGGTATTACTGTGGTGACTGTCCTTTTATCCAGGTATTACTATTCTGTCTGTCCCCTTTAGCCACTTATTATTGTGCTGCATGTCCCCTTTAACCAGGTATTACTGTATTGTCTGTCCCTTTTACCCAGGTATTACTGTGGTGAATGTCCCTGTTACCTAAATATTACTGTGTTGACTGTCCTTTTTATCCAGGTATTACTTTACTGTATGACACCTTTAATCAGGTATTACTGTACTGTCTGTTACATTTAACCATGCATTACTGTGCTGTTTGCCCTTTTTATCCAGGTGTTACTGTGGCGCCTGCCCCTTTTATCCAGGTATTACTATGCCGTCTAATTCCTGTAACCAAGTATTAATGTACTGTCTGTCCTTGTCATCCAAGTGTTACTGTGGCGACTGTCCCTTTCATTCAGTTATTACTGTACTGTCTCTCCCCTTTATCAATGTTTAACTGTGATGACTGTCCCTTTTATCCAGGTATTACTGAGGTGACTTTTCCTTTTCACTAGGTATTACTGTGCTATCGTCACCTTTAACCAGGTATTACTGGGCAGTATGTCCCTTTTATTGAGGTATTACTGTGGTGCCTGAAAAACATTTTCAATAATATATTTGTGTGGCCTTGATTATATGAAATGAGATATATAAACCCAGAGAATTTTTTTACAGCTTAAGTTACAAAAGGAATCGCTAAGGAGGATGTATAAGGGAAGGTTGCAGAGTTACGGGTCTGAAACCTACACCATTATCTAAGTTGGGTCAAGTGATGGCCACATACTAAATTTTGTATAGGCCAGTCAAGTGGTTCTGATTTCCATAGCGCATAAACATACAAGTAAACATACAAACATAATATATATATATATATATATATATATATATATATATATATATATATATATATATATATATATATATATATATATATATATATATATATATATATATATATATATATATATATATATATATATATATATATATATATATATATATATATATATATATATATATATATATATATATATATATATATATATATATATATATATATATATACATATATATATATATATATATATATATATATATATATATATATATATATATATATATATATATATATATATATATATATATATATATATATATATATATATATATATATATATATATATATATATATATATATATATATATATATATATATATATATATATATATATATATATATATATATATATATATATATATATATATATATATATATATATATATATATATATATATATATATATATATATATATATATATATATATATATATATATATATATATATATATATATATATATATATATATATATATATATATATATATTATCCCTTCTGTAAGTGATTTCCAAGCCATTGACAGAAGGACTTCGTCAATGGTTGAAATTAAAACGAAACTGGTCAGGATCTACAACCCGTTTCTATATTTTTCACCTGTGGTTATGTGTGGTATATATATATATATATATATATATATATATATATATATATATATATATATATATATATATATATATATATTGTCAAGATAATGTATCAAGTACCTGGTTATTACACAGCTAATCTCAAGATTATAAAAAATACCTCACTTCAGCCAGATACCTGAACTCTCATAACATTAATTATTACGACTGAGTACTCTAAAGGTAACAGTGATCCCTTAAGAAAAATCTTATTTATCAATCATTTGAAAAATCAAACTAAGTCTATCAGAATATGTGTGAGGTATGAAAAATTAAACTAGAAATGTTCTTGAGTAGAAGGGCATCACTCCATCAAAAACTCTAACTGTTTCCCTGGTCTTAATTCACTTTAGCAAAACTAAAAGAACAAAACATGTTTATCACTTTGCCTTATGCACACACAATCAATCCTATTCACTGGTGATCAACAAATGAAACACTGTTTTTCTAAAAATGTTAAATACAATTTTTTTTTTTTAATTCAAAGTTTATAATTAGAATTCACAATTAATTAGAATTCACAATCTGGAAAATTTACTATTACTTGAAAATAACACAACACTTAATCAATTCTTGAATTAAATTATGAAACAAAACTAATTCACAAACCTTTATCAGGAATTTAAATTAATCAGGCAAAATTTAAACTATCAAGAATTACTCAGGATTTAAAAAGAAAAACTCTTAATAAATGAAATCAAGTATGCAATGTTAAATTACGTATGCAATGTTAAATCACTAAGAAATATTTAAAATGCTCTGTAAATAAATGTTACATCACAAACATCAAAAATGTGAAAATATAGAGATTGTAAATAGAAAAACACACAAAAATACACATAAGATTTATCAATAATGATTTCACTTGTTCAAAATTTCCTAACTTATCATACCATGGTATTAATAAGTAAAATTCACGTTACCTTACACAAAATTGGGAAAACCTCTGTAAACCACTTGCTGCAGCTGCGTTACCACAATACACACTTTTTTACCAGGCACCATTACAAACTAAATAACTTTGCTAAATTCAGATCTCAAAAGTTAATGCTAATATGTGACCACAAAACACTACGTTAAGTATTAAAGCATTTTGGGTACGAGATACAATGGAGAAGCTTCTAGAAGAAAGTTACGTCATCCCAGCAAAACGTTTTGAATGCAATCTTACAAAACATGACGTAATTGATCAAGACATGTATTCTTTCTCTCAAAGTGGCGTACGTGACTCAAACATGTAACAATGTGAAATCACTCGTCTCGAGCCCGTATGGGACGAATCGGTGTTTGTTATCCCAAACCTGTCATCACTAACCCAAAACAAAGCGCTCACTCTTATCTTAACTGATGATAATTGAAATGAAACAAGTCTCTGCTGGACACACACACGTGTTCACATATTACGCTTTTACCAAGAAAGATATTCGTTCTAAATTACGTTACTATTAAAATTGTATTATCAATTCTAAATTACGCTATCAAGTTACTTAATCATTAGTTATTTTGAGATCTGATGCCAAACTAAATATGACACTTCAACAACCATTATCATTAAACATAGCACATGAAAAAAGTAAATATGTCAAAATTATAGGAGGATATACGTATTACAAGGCAACATCATGAAATTCCTCCCCCCAGAAGATTACTTATCCAGGGTTTGAATCCAACGATTCACAACGGGATAAATAATCTGCTATGACATTATCTTTTCCTGAAATATGTTTAACTCTTACATTATATGGTTGCAGGAATAAAGACCACCTGGTCAGTCTCATATTATTATTTTTCATCTTATTGATGAATGAGATTGGGTTGTGATCCAACAACACTAAAATTTCTTCATTCCTAGGTCGGTTCACATACACTTCAAACTCTTTCAATGCTGTGATTAATGCTAATTTTTCTTTTTCGATTGTTGAGTAAGTTTTCTGGTGCTTTTTCAACTTTGAAGACATGAAACATACTGGATGGAAGATTTTGTTGTCATCTTCTTGAAGTAGAACAGCTCCAATTCCACAGTTGCATGCATCAACTTGTATCACAAACTTTTTATTGAAGTCTGGAGCTTGAAGCACTGGTCTTGAAGTTAATATGGCTTTAACCTTCTCAAATGATTCTCGACATTCTGGAGTCCAAACAAACTTTTTTTTAGGACTGGTAAAGTCAGTTAAGGAGCTAGTGGCTGAGAAATTTGGACAGAATTATGATAAAATCCAGCAATGCCCCAAAATCTTTGTAGCTGTTTCCTCGTAGCAGGAGGGGTAGCCTTACGGATACCTTCTACATTAGCATCAATAGGAGCAAGAAGGCCTTTTCCAACTTCAAATCCTAGATACTGTACAGTTGCCTTCCCAAACTCAGTTTTTTGTAAGTTGATTGTTAGTCCTACTTCCCGAAGTTTCTTGAACACTTTCCTTAATATCTTCAGATGTTCTTCCCATGTATTAGAATAAATCATAATGTCATAAAGATATACACCTACTCCTTCTATTGATCCTAGTAGTTGATCCATCACTCGCTGGAATGTTGCAGGTGCGTTCATCAGACCAAACGGCAAAACAGTGTATTGATACAGTCCAAAAGGAGTAATGAAAGCTGACAGCAACTTAGCTTTCTCATCTAAGGGAATTTGATAATATCCTTTCAACAAGTCTATCTTGAAACAAATTTGGCTTGCCCAATATTATCAAGTAATTGATCAATAAGAGGCAAGGGATAATTGTCAGCCACACTGATGGAATTCAGTTTCCTATAATAAATACACATCCTAAATGAGCCATCTGGTTTCTTCACTAACACACAAGGAGAACTATAATGACTTGAACTGAGTTCTGCTAATCCATGCTGCAACAAATATTCAACTTCTTTCTTCAAAACATCTCGATGAAAAGGTGATAAGCGATAAGCTCTCCTTTTAAAAGGTTTTCCATCTTCTCTGATCTTTATCTCATGCTTTGTCAGATTGGTACGCCTAGGTACATCTGCAAAAATTTCAGGAAAACTTTGAATCACTTCACTTAATTCACTACCTTGCTCAACACTCAGATGTTTTAGTTTACCTTCCAAATTTTCTAATATTGAAGAATTGTTTATCTGGTTTTCAGCTCCCAATTCGTAGCCATCATCGTCCTCTATAGATGAAGTTGTCTGTGTTATTGACACTGTTTCAGTTTTAGTCTCTGAGAAGTAAGGTTTCAAAAGATTCACATGTATCTTCCTCTGTCGTTTCCTTCTTCCTGGTGTTTCAGTCACATAAGTTCGATCACTTAACTTCTCTATTATCCTATAAGAACCTTGAAACTTATTGGTAAGTGGAAATCTTTTCACTGGTAAGAACACTAGAACTTGCTGTCCAATACTAAAATTTCTTAGCTTAGTCTTAGCATCATATTTTCTTTTCATTTTCTCTTGACTTATTTTCAAATTTTCTAAAGAGAATTTTCTAATTTCTCTTAACCTTTTCCTCAAGTTCTTCACATATTCTCCTTGGATTTCCTCTTGATTTTCTTCCCAATTCTCTGCAAGAATCTTCAATGGACCTCTAATGTCTCGACCAAAAATCATCTCATTTGGTGAACATCCCATGCTTTCTTGATAAGCATTCTAACTTCAAATAACATTAAAGGTAAACCAGCATCCCATTCTCTTCCTGATTCATTACAATACTTAGTTAACAAACTTTTCAATGTCTGGTGGAACCTTTCCAAGGCTCCTTGAGTCTCTGGATGATAAGCAGTTGATAACTGTTGCTTTACTCCTAACGATTTCATCACATCCTGGAATAATTTTGAAGTAAAGTTCGTTCCTCTATCACTTTGCACAATTTCTGGTATTCCAAACTTGGAGAAAAACTCCACCAACTTCTCAGCAATTACCTTTGCACTTATACTTCTTACAGGAATCGCCTCAGGATACCTAGTCACTGGACACATTAATGTTAATAGATATTCATTTCCTTTCTTTGTTTTCGGAAGTGGCCCAACCACATCTATAATTACCTTGCTAAAGGGTACTCCTCTAACTTCTATGGGATGTAGGGGTGCTTTCTGAATGGTTTCATTCGGTTTTCCAGCTATCTGGCACGTGTGACACTCTCTGCAAAATCTGCTAACATCCTTGTGAAGTCCTGGCCAGAAAAAATGTAGCTGCTTTGCCAAGTTTTTTAACCTCTCTCTCTCTCTCTTAAATAGGCTCTTATGTGTTCAGGAATTCCCCTAAGATATTGTTCTAGGACTACTAACTCCTCAAGTTCGTCCATAGATTTAACTTTAGCAGCCTCCAACCATCGTTTAAAACATCTTCTTACTTTGTAGGCATAATCCAAGAAAGTTATCTTGTCATCCTTTCTCAAAGATCTGAATCTTTCATTATAATATTCAGGGGTCATCTGGTAAACTTGTAGCACATTGTGTTTAAGTACCTTCTACTCTTTACACTGATCAGCTGATAAGTCTAAATAGACACTTCTTCCTTTACCAATGAGAACACTCTGTAACAAGACCGACCATTTATCCTCTGGCCATCCCATACCTGAAGCCACTTTTTCAAAGTGATAAAAAAACTCATCTGGGGCTTCTTCTGTAAATTTTGGAATTAATTTCTGCACTCTTACTGCATCAAATACAGGGTCTGAATTACCTTGAGTAGGGTTAGACGGTGTTACAGATAATGTGGATCGAGCTTTTATTAACTCCATCTCCCTTTCATGTCTTGCTCTTTCTCTTTCTTCTTCTGCTGCTTTTTCTTCTTCTCTTTCCTTTCTTTCTCTTTTCTCTCTATCTTCTCTTTCTCTTTCTGCTTGCATTTTCAGCTTAATCAAATTTTCTTCTGCTTCTATACGTCTAATCTCTGTTTCTGCATCACTTTTCTCTTTCTTTTGTTCATGTTTATCTGTAAATTCTGCCTCAGCTGCATTCAACAATTCCTGTGCCTCTCCTAACTCTTCATCTACTTTACCAGAGTCCATCAATGCTTGGATTGCAATATATTTGATTAGTGCCTTAATCATACCACTAGACACATTACCCCCAGATGCCACTGCTAAAGCAATCCACTGTGCCCTAGTCAGGTTGGATTCAGATAACTCTTGGATGGAAGGATTTGCTAAAAACCTCTGAACATTGAACAGATCCATATTCTCTAAGTTACTCAACTAAATAATTCACAATACAAAGCAAAAAATAACTATGTGGTCACTCTCCTATCAAAATATATCCCTAACACCACCAGTATAAACCATAAACCAGAGTGATATTTTTTTTTTTTTATCGGGTCTGGGCACCAAACAATATAATGTCACGATGTGTATCAAGTACCTGGTTATTACACAACTAATCTCAAGATTCAAAAATATACCTCACTTCAGCCAGATACCTGAACTCTCATAACATTAATTATTACGACTGAGTACTCTAAAGGTAACAGTGATCCCTTAAGAAAAATCTTATTTATCAATCATTTGAAAAATCAAACTAAGTTCATCAGAATATGTGTGAGGTATGAAAAATTAAACTAGAAATGTTCTTGAGTAGAAGGGCATCACTCCATCAAAAAACTAACGGTTTCCCTGGTCTTAATTCACTTTAGCAAAACTAAAAGAACAAAACATGTTTATCACTTTGCCTTATGCACACACAATCAATCCTATTCACTGGTGATCAACAAATGAAACACTGTTTTTCTAAAAATGTTAAATACAAAAATTTATTTTTAAATTCAAAGTTTATAATTAGAATTCACAATCTGAAAAATTTACTATTACTTGAAAATAACACAACACTTAATCAATTCTTGAATTAAATTATGAAACAAAACTAATTCACAAAACTTTATCAGGAATTTAAATTAATCAAGCAAAATTTTAACTATCAAGAATTACTCAGGATTTAAGAAGAAAAACTCTTAATAAATGAAATCAAGTATGCAATGTTAAATTACGTATGCAATGTTAAATTACCAAGAAATATTTAAAATGCTATGTAAAGAAATGTTACATCACAAACAAAAAATGTGAAAATATAAAGAGATTGTAAATAGGAAAACACACAAAATTACACATAAGATTTATCAATAATGATTTCACTTGTTCAAAATTTCCTAACTTATCATACCATGGTATTAATAAGTAAAATTCACGTTACCTTACACAAAATTGGGAAAACCTCTGTAAATCACTTGCTGCAGCTGCATTATCACAATACACACTTTTTTACCAGGCGCCGTTACGAA
>NC_089741.1:72178523-72191023 GCF_040412425.1 Macrobrachium rosenbergii | reverse complement strand
GTTTGTATGTATGTACAATATGTAAATTATATTGCTATTAATGTCCAAGGGATACTTACTAGATTCTGGGCAGCAACGAATGAACGCAGGGAGTTCCTTTTATTTATTACACATCTGACTCAATATTAGGACAATTTGAAGAAAAAAGGGAAATCTATGGCTTAGGGCCTTCTTCATGTGAAGGAAAATTACATAAACTCAAGGGTTCTCTTAACTAATTATATTTACTTAAGAAACACAAATCAGAAGAATGATGAATTACTGGGCAAGTAATAATAAGGGCCTGCTAAAATAGTGAATCCTACATAGAATAAATATTCTACTCAGACGATGTCTTCATAACAGGAAACATTGCAGTGGGGTAGAAGGGGGCCTGCTCATGGATAGCGACGAGAGATTCCACAGTCGAGGCCTATCTGCAATATACATGTAAGATAGTTACTTGCAATAATAATAAGATGGTCAAAGGAGACTGATGAATTGCACAGATGGTGCCAAATAACTCAGTTCACCGCTAAATGCATAATTACATTAAAACTGAATGCTCCAACAGAAATTACTGAAGGTGATTGTACAATGGAAATATAAATGAAAAATCAGACAGAGAAATAACAGTAATCGTGACTGACTAGGAAACCTTATTCTAGTGCATTGCCTTCGTCAAGATGACAGTGTCCTCATTTGATAGGATACTGGCAATGGAGGAGGGAATCAAAATGCCACTATAAAGTATACTGGTTCGAGCCTCGGGGTTGAACATGGGGAAGGTTCAAGGGACAGGCAAGGTTAAGGACATCTGTCCTTGGTGGCGTTGTGAGCGATTCTCTCCCTAGATTTCTGTTGCATCGTCTATAAATAACTTTGGGGATAATGCATCTCATCCAACATAAGTGCGCAAAGGTCAGTCTTTGTCACACTTTCTATAATGACCACATGGCATCAATTAACCCTTGTGGAAGGTTCAGGATATGTGGGGTGCCAACTTTCTCTTTTTTTTTTGGCCCCTCCCTTTACCGTTGTCTGGCGCTGTCGAGGAAAACATCTTCAAAGGTCACCTTGAACAAGGCCTCAAGGCAATCATTTTGAACAGAGAGAGTGGTTAGGCTTAACCATTTTGGGGAATGAAGGAGAGTTTATGAAGGGGCAAGTGGAAACCCACAGTTCTAGTAATTAAAACGATTGGAATTAATTTTATTTCTTTCTCAATTACGTTACAGATGTAAAAACGGACACAGGTTGTTTGGAGAGAGGCTCCATTCATTGCACCTCCCCAACCAAGTTAGCATTCACACCCTAGATTGGGTGAGAATGATTACCAGCAAGCAAAATCACTTAAATACTTAATTTTTCTTTTCTCTCACTTCCCTTGGTACCTTATAATTTAACTTAAACTCCTGCGTAGCAATAAATTTCAGGAACTAAAACAACACTGTGACATTTATGTTAATGCAGAATTAATATTTGCTGCTAGAAATGACATATTCTTATCATTAAATTCCTATTACGTTAAGGCAGAGTTAATCAGAATATTTTCACAATGTAATGGTATAGTTAAAACAATGAATTAATACCAGGTTAATTACGAATTTTGCACACATGCAGTTAGTCTGCCTTGAAGAGGCATTACAGTAAGGTAAACGTGGGCTTGGTTAGGTGTTTCCTCGGTACTTGAGCAATGGCTCAGTGCCATTTGGGCACCATAAAAACAAGGTTGTGAGTCTGAGACCAGAGATTTATTACAGAAATTCACAAAGAGAATAGGTGACAGATTCAGAGTAATCAATGAGTGTTAATAAAAGATGATGAATAAATATGCTGAAATTACATTCCTTAGCCTAGGGAAAACAGCTAGGTTTATTCTTTAACCCAAGAAGGCTGCAAAAGTAGCCAAAGGGAGCGACTCCTCCGGCAAGATCGTTTGCCAGCATCAACCATAATGGCACAGTGCCAAGTTGGCACTCATATAATGATAACTAATGGCA
Organism: Macrobrachium rosenbergii; assembly: GCF_040412425.1. Lineage (NCBI taxonomy): Eukaryota > Metazoa > Arthropoda > Malacostraca > Decapoda > Palaemonidae > Macrobrachium > Macrobrachium rosenbergii. Next base: position 72,189,041 of record NC_089741.1, on the reverse strand, counting down.
ATAGCATATTGTATTTTAAATGCATCATGCTGCAGTAGACATGAAAGGGAAGTCGTAGGACTTATAAAGTTGCCATATCTGTCAATGGCACTCTGCATGGGCAGAGGGGATTAAAGTAAAATGGGGGCCTTAGTAAGGCATAAAATAAATGTGAGTAATAGTCAAAAGTAGGGAAGGGAAATGTTAAAGGAAAAGAACAAGGGGTAGAGTTATAAGGGAAATAAATAGGTGAAGGACCCTAACATCCTCTTCTGGATAGAGGTACCAAAGTCTTCATAGGATAAAGGAATGGCACTGTGTAATTTTGGCATGGGTGCCAGGAGAGCTGTGGAGGGGGCTCACTTTATGCTACCTGGAATTATGCATGCCGGTGGTATTTCCTCCACAGACCTCTCATACCTTGATGGTTTGTCCTGGTCAGGGAATCAGCGGAACTGAGCCTGGGGAGGGTATCTGAGCATTGCCTGTGTCGGCTTCTTTGATGGCTGATGCAGTGACCCCTTTTACAATCTCTACCATGATCCATTGTAATGCCTTGAGTTCATTGGACATTTGAGACATGGCAGAATCCTTCCTCACTGTTGTGTCTGCAGCAGAATGAGGCAGGGCGGAAGCGGTCGTGGGTGGCGTGAGAGGCTCGCAGGTAAGATTTACCGGCTCAGGCACGGGTTGCAAGACCGCACCTTTGGGTGAGCTTCCTCTGTGGTCGGAAGGATCAGTCTCTCTTATCGGCATTGGTAACTAAGCAAAGCCGGGAGAAGGGAGCGGGACCTGGACTGAGATCTCTTGAACTGAGATCAAGGGCATGCTCTGGTGCTGACACTGAGGCAGGGCCAGGCACTAGTAATTGAATCAGAATTTGCGTGTCGTTTGGTACAGACGGAGCGTGGCATTGCTCAGTGCACCCAAGTGACACTGGCAGAGACTGTGAATCAGGAGTGGGATCTCCTGGAGAGGGATCTATTGGGGGCCTTGGCACCGGCACTGGGGCAGGGCCAGGCACTGGAATGGGATCGGGAATCGATCTTGACAGAGGGGGCCACTGCACATTGCACTCAGGTGGCACTGGCAGTGGAATGAATGCAGTCATTTGAGGCTTACTTGTGCCTAATAAATGATTTGTGTGGATTTGGAGCCCTGGATTGCTGCAACTTAGATGGGGACTGGAAGTCCTGCCCGAAGAGGAGGTCATAACCTCGAGAAATTTATCTGGTGACTGCAAGGTCATAGATTTCAGATCTGTGAGGTCTCATGATCCTCAACATGACGGTAGGAAGTGTCATCTTAAAGTGACTGATATCCTCAATCGTGACGAGTTTACGTCTGTTAATGGTAGCTCCACGGGGAACTTTGTCTTCCCTTATGAGGGACATTTGTGCGCCAGAATCATCGAATGCCTTGAACTGGCTGGTGGGGCTCCTAACTTGGGGAAGTGCCACATAAATGGGACCCTGGGCTGGAGGACCTAAGGATGCGGGGTCGGTGACTGCCAAGGCAAGGAAGGGAGTACTTGAGTTATTATTATTAGATCATTTTGCCCATTGGGTGGAGTGCCCATAGACTTTGCAAGCAGGGCAATAGGTCTGGCTATAATCTTTACCTGGCACTGTCCCATAGGAGGGAGCAGGCCCTTTACCCTTTGTCCACGCCCCAGGTGTGGCTCAGGGTGTTGTCCCATTTCAGGACATAGAGGGGTCTTCTGACTGATTCTCAACCTTCAAGTGGCACTGTTCAGTGGGGTGCCCTATTATTTTACAATACCCACACACGGGTTTCTTGTGGGGGTGCCCATTCTTGTGAGGTCGCTGGGAGTTGGTCAAGACAGGCGAGGAGGGATATAATTTCTGTCCGTAGGAACTAGGATGGGGATGATGCGTATCTCATATGTCAGCCCAGTGGCAGCACCCGACCACTGTCTTAGGCGCCTTATCAGACAAATGAGCAGCAAGAGCTGGTGGAGCATAAAATAAGAAGTCTTCGAGCTGGAAGAGTTTGAGGACATCCTCCACACTAGTGGCTTTCAGAGATTCTAGCCATCATTTTAGGGCCTGGGTCTTTTTGAAGATCCATTCAGACTAGGTTTGGCCTGATTCCTTTGGCATATTTCTCCACCATTTCCTCCAATGGTTGGGAGTTATTTCAAAAGCTTTTATAATGGCTTGGTGGACAAGGTCAAGATTTCCTTGATCCTCAGGGGGGAGAGTGTTGAATGTAATGGCACCCTTCCCTTCAAAGTACTTTCCCAGCATCAGAGAAACTTCTTCAGTAGAGGGCTGATAGGTCATCAGGACCTTTTCAATATGGATAAGGTAGGCTTCAGGCTAGGCTATGTCCCATTTTCTTATGAGGGTGCCTATACTGTTGAGGGTTGAGTGAGGAGAGGGTGTTGGTGTGTTGCACCTGCCATGAGCTGCCATTGCAAGATGATGAGCTCTTTCTTTCTCCCTCTTCTGTCTTTCTGCCTCTTCTCATTTCTCCTGGGCTATTCTTTATTTCTCCTTCTCCTGCCTTTCTTTCTCCTTCTCGTGTCTTTCTGCCTCGCTTTCCGCCTTGGCATTGTCTACTAGCTCTTGGACCCAATCCCTCAGGGCTTGTCCTGATAGTCCCATGTCCTTTCCAGCGTACATGTAGAACTTGAATTCCTTATTTTGCTGGGTTCTGGATGTTGCAGACATCTTGAGATAATGTTTATATGGGCAGGACCCGTTAGAAAATCAATATGTCTGAAAAGACTCAGGGCTGTTCGAGTGAACAGGTTCAATATGTCTGATGAGACTCAATATTTTTCGAAATGAACAGATTCACGCTGTCTGAATAGACTCAAGTTGTCTGAAAAGACTGAAATTTCAGGTGTTTGAAAGACTCAATTGTTTAGAATGAACGAAAATTAATGTCTGAATAAGACAAATTTCAGGGTGTCTGAAACACTCAGTTGTTCAGAATGAACGAAAATTAGTATGTCTGAATAAGACAAATTTCATGGTATCTGAAAAGACTGTTAAAATTTAATGTTTGAATAAGACAAATTTCAGGGTGTCTGAAACACTCAATTGTTCAGAATGAACGAAAATTAGTATGTCTGAATAAGACAAACTTCAGGGTGTCTGAAAAAACTGTTAAAATTTAATGTCTGAATAAGACAAATTTTCAGGGTGTCTGAAACACTCCGTTGCTCAGAATGAACGAAAATTAATATGTCTGAATAGACTTAGTGGTTCTTAATGAACGAAAATTTTAGCCTAAGCTGACATAAGCCTTTATGTATATTTTATTTTGCAGAGAGACGCTGCAGAACTAATAAAATAAAAAAAAAAAGGCTTACTGAGTTATGCACTTATGGTGTTTAAAGAAATTTTCCTCACGCTGTCAAATAATTTTAAATGTGGCATAATGAAAACAGTACACCGATCCTATCGGATATTACAAGGGTAAGACAAAAATGCTTAATCTCATAACATGTGCATGGGGAGGGAAAGAAGTTGTTATTCTCCGTTATCAAAACAAACCTTAGCTCGAACGTGACTAAAAATAGAGCTCAAGTGTTTACTTCTGGTCTCCTGACATCTGCTGACAAATGAATAAGTCAGGCGTGTGGGGCAGAGTTGCCTTGACCGCATGTCTGGCTTTTTACCTGCCTACCCTTTATCCCATGCTCGGGCCTCCTGCAGTAATGACTGAACAAGGAAATTTTCGCTGATATATTCGTCAATAAATAAATTTACAGGAATACTATGAGCTCACCGAGGAATATCTTGCTCATCTAGAGGATAAAAGGTTTATTACTTTCAAAAATGCGGAGAGGTGCATGGACGTATGGATAAGAATTAGCGAGCAAAAGAAAGGTATTTATATATGAGCGCTGTGTGTGCAGTTTTTATAACAATGGAATTTTTAAGGGAACTCACAAATCAAAGATGGTGGATGGTTAGGGATGGGCCCATGTGGCCTAGAATTAAAGAATCCGTGTTGTAATTACTATTCTCTCGTCTTGAGAGAGGAAATTTAGATTACTAAATACTTCCTAGCTTTTCCTATCGATTAAGCAAGGAGAGAGAGAGAGAGAGAGAGAGAGAGAGAGAAATCTAGCGATGCGAAAATAGCTGGAGTCAAAACCTTGTTGGTCACCTACAGTGTGCCTTTCTGGGAATTCGGGACTTTCAAATTGTCCTTATCATGTGGATGAAGAAATAGGGGCTCCATTCCTTTTATTTAACACTTTGACTGAGTTACTCCCTAGCTTCCTATTCTTAAAACATACACCTAACATGCGATAACACAACAATCTCATGGAATTGTTAACACACTCTCTCTTCTCATGAACTAATTTGGCATTCACGTGGTCTATCAATTACCTAACACTAATTGTAGTCACTTTTCACACCTAGCATAAGCCTAAACAAAATGTTTTGACACATACTTACGCTGTGGAACTAGCTCTTCTCATGTGCTTAAAATGGAGGGGGTACAATATTAGGGTCATCTCTAATTATGCAGACTAGCTAGCAGTTTCTATTCTGCAGATAATTGCAAAGCAACTGCAAACTCAGTAAGGTATGCCAGTTGCTACGAATGTCCGAGGGATACTTACTTGATTCTGGGCAGCAACGGATGAACGCAAGGAGTTCCTTTTCTTTATTACACATATGACTCAATATTAGGACAATTTGTAGACAAAAAGGGAAATCTATGGCTTAAGGCTTTCTGCATGTGAGTGAATATTATGTAAACTCAAGGGTTTTCCTAACTAACTATATTTACTTAACAAAGACATATCAGAAGAATGATGCATTACTGGGCAGGTAATAATAAGGGCCTGCTAAAATAATGAATCTTACACAGAATAAATATTGTACACCGACGATGTCTTCATAACAGGAAACATCGCAGTGGGGTAGAAGGGGGGGCTGCACATGGATAGAGCTGAGAGATTCCACAGTCGAGGCCCATCTGCAAAATGCACGACAGTTACTTGCAATAATAATAAGATGCTCAAAGGAGACTGAGGGATTGCAAAGATGGTGCCAAATAACTCAGTGCACCGCTAAATGCATAATTACGTTAACACTGAATGATCCAACACAAATCACTGAAGGTGATCGTACAATGGAAAAATAAATGAAAAATCAGACAGAGAAATAACAGGAATTGTGACTGACAAAGAAACCTTATTCCGGTACATTACCTACGTCAAGATGACATTGTTCTCGTTTGATAGGGCTCTGGCGATGGAGGAGGAAATTAAAATGCCACTACAATGTATACTGGTTCGAGCCTCGGGGTCGAACACGGGGAAGGTTCAAGGGACAGGCAAGGTAAAGGACATCTGTCCTTGGTGGCTTTCTGAGGGATTCTCTCCCTCGATTTCCATGGCATCGTCTATAGTTAACCTTCGGGGACTACACATCGCGTAAAACTTAGGTGGTGCAAAGGTCAATCTTCGTCACGTTTTCTATAATGACTGCATGGCATCAGTTAACCTTTGTGGAAGGTTCAGGATAGGTGGGGCACCAACTTTCTCTCTTTTTTTGGGGACCCTCCCTTGCCTGTTGTCTGGCACCATAGAGGAAGGCATCCTAGAAGGTCACCTGGAACAAGGCCTTAAGGCAGTCATTTTGAACAGTGAGAGTGGTTAGGCTTAACCATTTTGGGGAATGAAGGAGAGAGTTTATTAAGGGGCAAGTGGAAACCCACAGTTGTAGTAATTAAAACAATTGGAATTAATTTTATTTCTTTCTCAATAACTTTACAGATGTAAAAATAGACACAGGAGGTTTGGAGAGAGGCCCCATTCATTGAAATATATATATATATATATATATATATATATATATATATATATATATATATATATATATATATATATATATATATATATATATATATATATATATATATATATATATATATATATATATATATATATATATATATATATATATATATATATATATATATATATATATATATATATATATATATATATATATATATATATATATGTGTATATATATATATATATATATATATATATATATATATATATATATATATATATATATATATATATATATATATATATATATATATATATATATATATATATATATATATATATATATATATATATATATATATATATATATATATATATATATATATATATATATATATATATATATATATATATATATCCATATTTACTTACAAACATTTTATAAAGTTGTTTTCCTTTATGATATAAAAGTTAATTTTACGTATAACTGTGTTGATGAAACTGTATAAAATACTGTTTGAATTTTCCTTGCATTACTGCCGTTCTCAAACTTGATAAGGTACCATTATTTGATTATAAAACTAGTGGCTTTTTAATATCATATTTTCATGAGAACATTTTTGTTTGACTGGTTTATTGACTGTCAAGCCGAAGCTGGTGCAGTTTCGGGCATTCAGCGTTTTAGATAGTGAAAAGTGGAAGTTAGAGTGGTTGGGCAAGAAGATAAAGAGATCCGGGAAACAAAGGAGATGAAGTAAAAGGATGTAAATGTGGAACTTGGAGAAAATTTCACAGCTGCACTAACAAGTAACAGCAAGAGAGATTGGATAGCAAGACTATAGAAAGGAAGGTTGAATGGAGATAATCTAAAAGGTTTAAAAGTGGGTGCAGCTTGGGGACAAAGAGACGCTGCAAACTCCTAGTAATGCCTACAGTGCTGTAAGGTGCACTGACGGAAATAGCCTCTACAGGAAGAAACTTTTTACAATCATTTCGATTTCATTTCAAAATCACTCTAACCTTATTCATTTCCCCATTCCCAAGGGTTCTATGAATGCGACAGAACTTTGTGAAGTTTACTATTTTCTCTTTTTCTCTGAAACTTTCCCCCTTGAAGTTTTCGAAATTGCAGCCTTTTGGAGGAAGCGTATTTGCACCCAACCTTTATGAACAAGAGAAAGTTTAAAGGAAATTTGTAATTAGTTTCATGAATTCTTTTTTCGTTTTTTTTTTTTTTTACATAGACAGAAATTGCTCAATCAGTATATTCCATTAATATTTAAACCTTCATGTAAAGCATGAGTTATAAGGCGTCCTACGAACATAAAACTCCTTAGATAACTAACTGAAAGCTGTAATCTTACTGTAAAAACAGCACTAACCTATGAATAAACTTTTCAGGTCATGAATGTTTGCCGTAGCCATAGCAAAGTATGTGAGCATAAGATTTAAAGAGGAATACAATACTTTATAAAACGTTACATATTTTAAGTTTATACAAGAATGTCGTTTAAAAAAAATAATTCATTTTTTATAGAAAAGTACAAATTGAAAGTCTCATATAAATTAAGGTTTTTAATTAGTCTTCTAAATGAACTTACCCTAAACTTCATAATTAATTTACTTCGAAGCAAAATAAAATAACAAAGAAATATCACGTCCTCATCTTAATATTCTGGTATTAATTCGCTCTAATCTTATCTTGTTTGACGTCTCTTCGGCAAAAAGACAGACTTTAAAGCAGATTTTATTATACAGTGAATGTCTCTCTCTCTCTCTCTCTCTCTCTCTCTCTCTCTCTCTCTCTCTCTCTCTCTCTCTCTCTTATTTATGAAATTCTTACTACACTAAATGCAAATTATATAGGATGATATATACGTCTTCTGTCACTGTACTGGTCAGTGTAATCTGCTTGTATATATTCCATATGCAATATGGAATAACTTTCTGTCTATCGTTATGCAAATACTGATTCTTAAGGGGTTGGAAATCAGGTCTGGATCTGAATTGTAAATTTTCTGACTATGAATGTCCAATACTTTATACATATGCAAATCAACTGCACGTCATTAATTCGAGGGCTCATAATTTGCATTACGAAATTCCTAACGTTGTCTTCCCTCTTGCAGCGATATACATCTGAATATGTTTATGCATAATGTGAAAGTCTTGATTTTTTTTCATTTAAGGGCTCTAGGCTGTTCCCACCAGGGAACATTCTCTTGCCAACGAACTTTGTCAAAGTTTTATTGGCATCTGCCTCGCTCCCGACGCCAGTTGGATATTGAAAAAAATTCCGAAACTCTGGCTAAAAACGTTTTTTGAGATTTAGTATACTTTTTTTTATCTATGATCTCTCAGTTTTCTATCTACCACTCTCTCTCTCTCTCTCTCTCTCTCTCTCTCTCGGACGCAGGTATTTTGTTTGCGTAATTTTGCACTGAAATCTGGACTATTTTAATTTTATAGTCAGAAGATGATGGATATAGTGCCTCTTCATGAATATATAATAATGAAACTCAAATTCAAAGTAATGAGATCATTTCCTCTCAGGATATACCATAATTCTAGTATTTCAGCAATTTAATCATACTGAAATGCAAATATCCGTTTCACATTAATCCTCGAAGTCAGATTCTATGCTCTTTTTTTATAACCAATTAGAGACACTAACATATTTTGAGACACTGAGGAGTTTTGACTCGAAATTAGACTGCCGTGCGCGTCTTTGCATTTGTGCGCTCTCTATTTGCGAATTAGTTCGAAATTTTCACTCTTGAACGAGAAAAAAACCCTTTTCATTTAGCACATATATGGAATTTTCTCCTAATTTGTAGGTCAAAATAATTTTCCAAACTGCCTAAGCATATATATATATATATATATATATATATATATATATATATATATATATAAATATATATATATATATATATATATATATATATATATATATATATATATATATATATATATATATATATTCTCTCTTTTTCTCTCTCTCTTCTCTCTCTCTTCTCTCTATCATGTCTCTATATATATATATATATATATATATATATATATATATATATGTGTGTGTGTGTGTGTTTTTGTGTGTGTGTGTGTGTAATTTGTGTGTGTGTGTGTGTGTGTATAAATTCTGACTCACATCAAATCGAATCAGGTCTTTCAAATTGAAAGACAATGCTGCCAGCTGCCATACAAGTCATAAAAGAACATGGTACAAATAAAGTACCACTGTACTGTTTAGGCTTTACCTGGGCAGGCTAACTGCCTCCTCATACCAGCGTGTTTTTCCCCAACTTCCTGACTCAGCAATGACCCAACACCACGAAAATTTACGTGACTACCCACTCATTTATTTATTAATTTGACAGGGCTGCCATGGCTCTCTTCTCTCTCTCTGATATCTCTCTCTCTCAAGTTTCTTTTCTTCTTAAAAGAATTCTTCTTCTTCTTCTTCTTCTTTTCTTCTTCTTGCAGGAAAGTGTAATGCACATTACACGTTCTATCTATAAGCTAATTTAAGCTGAGTAATTTTCTCTGCTTGCTTGTGCTTACCCCTTTTTCTTCCTTCTGCGTCCCTTTCAAATAGTCTTTCTCCTATCGCCCAGACCCTCCCGACTATCTGTAAACAATCAAGACTTTACCTGAGAAACATCTTAGATGTGAGTGATTGCACGTGAAACTCTTTTTGCCCTCTTACACTTTACTAATCTTGGATCTGTTAGCGCATTAGGTTTATGTGGAATTAAAGCAAGAAAGGAAATAAATTAAAGTTTGAATTTTTCCGTGGCTAAATTTTAATGATGAAAAGCTTTTATCAGTTTTAAGATTCTGAAATGATAATAAATCTCTTTCTGGGTCGATTCTATTCCCCTCTCTTAGCAAATGATGCGCTGTATAGCTTTAAGTTCCTTAAGAATGATTAGAAGATTCTGGGTAACCTGGAAAACTGTGTATGATCACAAAGACGGAACAGTGTCCGAATTCTTGAATGGCGGCCAGATGTACTGCATAATAATAAGCTGAAAAGCTCAAAGTTATTTCTTGTGGTTTTTGCGTTGGCCGGTGTCTGTGCACAGACAGCTTAATCTCACATATCATCTTAAGGAGAAATATCCCATAGTTTTAACACATGCATTTTATATGTCCATCAGCAGTTAGAAATCTTCATTACAATCATTTAGGATTCCACGACATTACTTCCAGAGAAGGTGCTTTTATGGTCTACAGTGCACTATTTTTCTGCAGATGATAACCTGAAGCCGAACCATTTTAATGCATTTCAAGCGACTCTCGAGAAAAAAAAAAATACGTAAAAAAATTAAGTATTTCATCTTTGTTTGTGCAGCTGCCGTAATTCATGACCTCTGCTTCACTTGTAAACTATTCGAATTCAGTGGAATAACTATATAAATGTCACCTCTCCCTTTTAAAGTGCAATGATGCACCATGTTATTTCAATTTACGTATTCTATTAAGGTAAAGGTAGGCGCATGAAAAACACCAGTGCCTAACAAAGGCAGGTTATGGGAAAACATTGCCCCTTCCTGGAAAAATCTCTCCTTCCTCACCCCTTAAAAAAATAATATCTTAATTCTCCTCCTTGACCCAGTGACTGCTCGAGCCTCTCTTTCAGGTACTACCCTTTGAGATGCCAAATCCCCACCATAGTCATAGACAAGACAACAAAGGGGATTAATTCCAAAAGAGAAAGTACCCAGGCCTTAGCAACAGAA
>NC_089741.1:72168523-72173523 GCF_040412425.1 Macrobrachium rosenbergii | reverse complement strand
AAAGCACAATAAATAACCTAAGTCAACACTGTCATCCTTGCTTATCGTAGACCTAGGAATGTCATATATATATATATATATATATATATATATATATATATATATATATATATATATATATATATATATATATATATATATATATATATATATATATATATATATATATATATGTGTGTGTGTGTGTGTGTGTGTGTGTATACATACATATATACATACACATATATATATATATATATATATATATATATATATATATATATATATATATATATATATATATATATATATATATATATATTTACCTAGGAGGTCTTCGATGACCAAGGATGACGGTGTTGTCTAGAACCAAAATACTAAATCTCAAAGCACAATAAATAACCAATAAATAACCTACCTTTAAAGTCAACACTATCCTCCTTGCCTATGGTAGACCTAGGAATGTCAGATGCCATCTCATAATCCTCTCTCTCTCTCTCTCTCTCTCTCTCTCTCTCTCTCTCTCTCTCTCTCTCTCTCTCTTGTCATAGCTCAAATTAAACCAAGGATAGACGAAACTCATGTTCTACCAAAATGCAGTGTTATTTCCAATCTTAACATGACAAAACAAAAAAATAACTAACTTCTAACAAATAAGTAAATGAAAAATCAAGCCCCTGAACTGCGAAATACAATTTGACACCAATCATTTAAATACCCCCAAAAATAATGTCATAGTCCATCATGACCGAAGTCATACTATATGTCAGAAATTGCCTTAACATGTGACCGCTAACAAATCCATCTGAAACAAAGGGTCTCCTTTAAAACAAAGCACAAAGACAGATAAATGCATAAATGGGAGAATATCCGTGTTACCAAAATCACCCAACATCCCATAGGTTATACATGGAAAATATTGAAGACAATAAAAAGAGAAAAACATTCAGTAATAAAATGTTAATGAAACCAACAGATTACACAATTAACTCAATGTCCAGTCGGACATTTTAATATGAAAAGATCACTTGCTCACCTTTTACTGACAAAGTCTAGCGCCCTCCACAATGTAAAACAATTAAAGTTACTGCCTGAATAATCCATCTGTACTCCAGATTCAATATATTACACCTCAATGTCCCCCTTTTCAGAGGACTTACGCAAACACTCACAATTCGAGAACATTCTCCCACTACTCCCCCGTGACGTGGAGTGGATCGTGTGACATGATACAGGTCTACAGGGTCAACGCTTGACTACACGAGCCACCTAGATTTGCAAGACCCAATTTTTTTCCGCTCATAGCGAGAACTGCAGTTTACAAAACAACCTGGTATGTGCTGATACAAGAATTCATCTCGCCCCAAGTTTTCTTAAACACGCTAACACTGTCGCACATTCCATCAACTATCATATGACATACATTTGAATGCTCCATAACTATATACTAATTGTTCTAAAGGAGCTGTCAACATAGCTCGGTCACCACTGACGTACTCCTGGCACGACCAAGACCCGGCACGAGCAATAAAAATACATCATAAAATTATTCAGCCACATCATGCGTCACTGCCAATGAAATCTCTGGTACAGGCTTCTGTTTCACGCAACGCTTACACCAATATTTAATGCATATGGCAACACACATCATGACAATTATTATGGCCAATAAAATCATAATACCTTGAAGGGTGTAGTGTTTGGGAAAGACGAACTTGTCCTCCCCATCCTCAGCAAATGGAGGAATCGTAATCACCTCCTGTATCACGGGAACCTTGATCATGCCGTGTTTTCCATGTAAGTGCTTCATAAATAACTTGGTTGTTGAACTTTAGATCCATCTGCTTAACACCAGGAACCATTGTGGAGATCATGCATCTGGCACAGTAGATTGCCGTAACTGTTTCTGCAGAGGTCACATGGCACTCTCAAGACAACTCGGTAAAGTCACAATGTAAAGGAGTCGTGTCATGAGCAAGTTCTGATTCATGCCCCATTATGTCTACATTCCTTAGAAAGAAAATCTTACTATCACAAACGTATCTATCATGGACCAATACACACCCTTCCTCATAATCAACTGCAGAGGATTGAAACTCCTCTCCTAGAATATACATAGTCTCTATCACATTCCATGTAACTACTGAACCCACGAAAGTACTAAGAAAAGGTCTGATAAGATAACTACGCAAAGGCTTCTTATCGCTAACAGGCACTTCAACAATTGACCTCTTATCAGACAAATACACCTTCAGAACCCCATAACACTTATGCAACTACCCCAAGTAAATACTATGTTTATACGCTGCATTTTTCAAAGTAGACTCTAAAACACCCAAAGGAAACACATCCCCAGAAATATGCCCATGTGAAGCTGCTATTACCGCTTGAACATGAGTTTTAATCTCATCTAATAAAGACTCAGTTTCTTTCTCAATATTAGTAAATGTAGTTTGCACCGTAAACAAAATAACAGTCACGTCCAGGTCACCCCGGATCCAATTAACAGTAAGCTGCAACAGATTAAAGTATTTCCTTAATTCTTCATAATTCTTCTGTAATTTATCATTCCTCCAACGTAATGTCGTCAACGTCTAACAAACAATTGTCTCTAAATCCAGTACCCACCGACAGAAACTTGTCCAATTAATGCCATCAACACCAAAAAAAAAAAAAAAAAAAAAAAAAAAAAAACATATTATATAAACACCGAACAAAGACCCCTAGCAAAACACTGAATTCACTAAAACAACTCTAACACCTCCAAAGAAAAGAAAACCAAAAGCATACCTGCAAGAGGTAATCTCATAAAGTCACAAAACCATTAGTCACCAAAATCATATGTAAGACCATAGTGCCCCCTATAAAAGAAATCACCTATTGCCTCAAAATCATTACAAACTCATTTACGGGTTGATATAGTATATCGTAAACTTTACCCAAAACTTCCAAAATGTTCACAGAACTCTGCGGTACCTCTGCACTACGTTTAACAAAGATTACCCGCAAATTACAAAAATTAAAGCAGCAATTACACCAAACTGACGCATTTGCGTAGAAAGAAAAAATAAAACAAAACAGACTAAAATTAAACAACCAAAATCCATAAAACTCTACGGACCAATGTCCTCGCATTTAAAAAAAACACAAATCGCCTTCTTAGGAAACTCACTTAAACCAAACTGGAAAAGAGAACAGGGGAAAAAAAGCTCCCTTTTACAATTAAGCTGTCCTCTTGATCTTAGATATATGCGCTAACCTAGATAACCATGTATTTCCATCCAGAACAACAAACCTATTCGTTTTTTTTCGTCTCAATAATTTTAAACAGACCCTTAAATTTAGGTCCCAATTTCTAGTTCAACTGGTTCCTAACATTAACCTTCAAGAACACGTTGTCCCTTGCTGCAATTTGTATATCAGCTGATTTCCCATTGCTTCTCTCAACCATTTCTCGTGTCCTTCACTTGAGATTATTACTGAGACGTGCGTGTCACTCTTTTGCCATAGAGATCAACGACCTAAGCTAACCACATCATCACCACAAGCATGTACGGGCAACAAATCAAGCGCACCTCGCGCCCGGCAACCAAACAATGCTTAGAACGGAGACATCTAAATAGACTCACTGACCATAGTGTTAATGCTATGATGGATCTTATCTATATACCAGTACCAATGTATATCATTGCCACCCACAGTGGTTCTAAGAGTTTCAAGCAATTTCCTATTAGCTCGTTCGCATGATCCATTAGCTTCTGGTCTATGTGTAAGGATCTTTACTTTCTGTATCCCCATAACTTGCACCAGACACTCTAAAGTCTTATTCACAAATTCCTACCACACTCTGTAATCAGTACCTCAGGCACCTCGTAACGACAAACTAACCCATTGAAAATGCAACAGCCACTTCTGCCGTTTTATGATTTAGAGGAAAAATTTCTACCACCCTTGTCAGTTCATCTACCACCACTAATAAATACCTATAGCCATACCTTGATTCACAAAAATTCCCCAAAATATCCATGTAGCCCCTCTTGAATGGTCTACTAGGGATAGAAAAAGAACCCAGTTTACAAGAAGTAACCCTTGCTGGTCTGCATGCATTACAAGCAGGACACCCCTTCACAAAACTCTCTACGGAAAACAACTTACTCTTCCAGACATACTTATTACGTATATCATGATACGTCTTCTCAATTCCCAAATATGGACTACCAAACTTGCAATGCACTATTTCCAAAACTACTGAATCAAGACTTTCGAGACTTCAATCTGTGGCATATCCCCTGTATTCGCATTACTCATAACCTATATTTAATTATCCTAACTAACAAATTACCCTCTAACTTCAGACCTGAAAAAGGCAACTTAGAACTATTCCTAATCAATTCACCTCTGAGGAATGCCTTTGCGTCTACTAAGATCTCATCTTCCTCTTGTTTCTTCTCTACCAGACTAATACCCCAACCTATAGAATCACCAGTAACAAGCCAAACATGGTTACCCTCTGTATCATAAAAACTTCTACTAAGAGCATCAGCTACCATATTATGTCTGACTTCTATGTACTCAAGTTTTGCATTAAAATCCCTAATTTTCAAAAACCACCTAGCTCTCCGAGGAGAAAGATCAGACTTATTAAAAGACCCAACAACAGCTTATTATCGGTAAGAACTTCCACTTTATTCCCCATTGACATCTTAAAATGAACCAAACTAGACACAATAGGAAAAGTCTCTTTATCTGCTGTGGCCATCAACCTTTCATTGCTGCCCCACATCCTGAACTTCCGACTATAAAAAGCTATGTGATGCAATTTACCACCAAATTTCTGCATATGGCAAGCCCTTGTTCCCTCCTGACTGCCATCTGCAGCATAAAACTCATTTTGATTCCCTACAAGAGCAACTGAATCAGCTCCATCGTTCCAGTCTTCAAAATCCAAAACATAAGTACTCTTCTGATATCTCCTGCTGAATCATTACAGTTCAACAATTCCACCCAAGTAACACCTGTAC
>NC_089741.1:72153523-72161023 GCF_040412425.1 Macrobrachium rosenbergii | reverse complement strand
AAGCAACTTGATGTTCCCCATGAAGATGCAGCATGAATATACGAATAGTAGAGTTGAAGACACTCTTGCCAAGAACTCGAAACCTCAGCATGACCAGTCTACACGCCACATCAAAGAGACGGGAGCCTCGTAGAAAAAACGTATCCGATGAATTATCGCACCTGATGGAGACTTCACACCACCCACAGAACACCACGTTGAGAGTCTTCATAGAGGCCACCTTGTACCCATGTTGGAACGTTCGAAAGTCACAGTCAGAAGGAGTCTCGTTATGTACTAACATCTTCTCACATCCCAACCAGTGTTTATGAGCGTAAAGATACTAGCTGTCGAAAATATATCTATCATGAACTAAAACACATCCTGACTTATAGTTAGCAGCCGAGGATTGAAACTTTTCCCCCAAAGGGTACATAGTCTCCTCACTATTCCATAGTATTACCGAATCATTAAACCCACTAGTGAGAGGTCGTATGATATAACTGTGAAACAATTTCAAGTTACTAACTGGAATTTCCAGAAGTAACCCCCTATCAGACACACTCACTTTAAAATACCATAATACCAATACAAATTTTCCCCAGTAAAAATTATGTGAGAGCCATACGGATATGATGCATTCATTAAAGTCGATTCTAAAGACCTAAGAGCTAAAATAGCTCCAAATATTCGCCCCTCAGAGGTGGCAACCACTACCTTAACCTGTATTTGAATTCCCAATAATATGGATTCCGCTTCTTTCCCAACATTCAACAAGACAGTTTGACAAGAAGAAAAAGCTATCGTAACATCTAAGTCTCCCCTCATCCTATCAACTGTGACCAATAACCCATTTAAAGATGTCCTTAATGTCTCAAAACCCTCTCAGAATTTCTAATTACTATCTCGTAAGGTCATCAAAGTTTTACCCTGGCTAGCTAATTCTGCTGGTACCTGTTCAATGCTCACCAAATTAGAAATTGACATACTAGCAATCGATCCTACAACCATAATGGCTCCAATTAACAAGGGCACAACCATCTTATTCCTTCTAGAAGAGACCTGAAAAGTTGAAGAACCTAAATTTGGAAGCCATGCTAAAGTCTTCTTAATCCTATCCTGCACCCTAACAGCTGTAGCATTAAGTTCGGTTAGCCAACCCCGCAACGAATCGGATAAATTTCGTCCAGTATTCATCTCACCCAATAAATTCCTAAGCAACTGAACTTTATTCTGGGATGCTTCAAGCTCAGTCCTTCCCAAACCTATATCCTCAAACTTTATACTCAAAGATGCTGCGTCAGATGACAACCACACACCATAGTCTTCCTCTATAACAGTACCTTGGCCTAACCTCGCTATGGAATTAGCCCACGCCATGACCCCTAAGTCATGAGTAGACAACACTTCAGTATCTAAAAAAAAAAAAAAGAAACCTTCAAGTTACAAGATCTCAAAAAAAAAAAAAACTGAACTCGGACAATTAAAGATTTGTATAACTCTACGGACCGATGCACTTCTCAGTTTAAAAAAAACACCAATCACACCCCTTTAAAACTCATAAAAAAGAGAGAAAAATTATCAGAAACAATAGTACATCACAGGAATTAACCCATAATATTTCCATTAACTTTTAATTTTTGATATGTGTCAACCAAGTCACTCCCGTATTTTCATACTGAATGACAAATTTATTCCCCTTCTTTAATTCTACAACTCTAAAAGGACCCTCAAATTTAGGACCTAGTATATAATTCAACTTATTCATAACATTTATTGTCACAAAACCCCTATCTCCCACAGCAACTTTAACTCTATCTGCTTTTGCATTGCCCCTGTCAATCATATCCTGAGTTTTCACTTCAAGATTCTTAGCAAGGCACACATATCTCTCTTTAGCAGTAGAGAACAATGATTTCACTGTATCATCACCCGATGGAATAGGTAATAATTCAAACTCGCCCAGCACTGGGTTGCCATTGGGAGACATTCCAGTGGTATCACTAGCCATAGAATTGATGCTATGCTGTACCTGTGGAACATATCGATCCCAATTTACATCATTGCCCCCTACCATAATTCTGAGAGCTTCAGTTACCTTCCTCTTTGCCTGCTTACATAGGCCATTAGCTTCTGGTCTATGGGGAATAACAGTGACTTTCCAAATGCCCATTACATCCGCAAGACACTCTAACAAATTCCCTCCCATTATCTGTAATCAGCAACTCAGGAACCCCATAACGACAAATGTATCCATTGAAGAATGCAGCTGCCACCTCCTCTGCTGTTTTATGCTTCAAAGGAAAAATCTCTACAAACCTAGCTAATTCGTCAACAATCACCAACAGGTGCCTATAACCATAACTAGATTCACGGAAACTGGATAACAGGTCCATATGGACCCTAGAAAACGGTCTACTGGGAACAGAAAATGAACCTAAGTTACAAGAAACGACCCTCGATGGCTTACATACATTACAATTCTTTTGGATCCAAAAGAATTGTCCCCATATGTTCTGATGCATCTTCTCAATACCCAAATGGGGACTGCCAGACCTACAGTGAATAGTATCCAGAACCGTAGGTACTAAACTTCTAGGAACAACTATTTGTGTCGTATCACCCTTATTCTCACTATTTCTCATTCTGTATCTAATCTCCCTAAATAACAAATTACCCTCTAATTCAAGACTGGCAAAAGGCAACTTATAACCCTTCCTAACTAATTCCCCCTCTAAGAAACACTTTTGTGTCTGCCAAAATCTCATCCTCATCCTGTTTAGATTCTACTAAACTAATATCCCAGTTTATGCAATCTCCAGATACACAACATACATGAGGACCATCAGCATCAGGAAAACTTTTACTAAGGGCATCCACTACAACACTATGTCTGCCCTCTATATATCTAAGCTTGGCATCAAAATCCCTGATTGTCAGATGCTGCCTAGCTCTTAACATCTTAAAATGAACCAAACTAGACACTACAGCAAAGGCCTCTTTGTCCACTAGCGACCATAGCTGTTCATCACTACCTCGTGTCTTAAACTTCCTACTGTGGAAGGCAATCGGATGGAGTCTTACATCAAGCTTCCGCATAAGGCAGTCCCCTATACCATCGTGACTGGCATTTGTCAACAACCCAAAAGGACATTCAAAATCAGGAAATTTCAACACTGGGGGATTAACTAAAGAATCCTTAATATTATGAAAGGCTGATTGCTGCCCATCATCCCATACAAACTGCACATCATCCCTCAGGACATCTGTTAAAGGAGATGCTAGAATAGAAAAACATTTCACAAACCTAAGAAAAATTCAGCCATGCCCAAGAAAGACCAGATCTATTTCTTATTCTTGGGAGTAGAAAAATCTACCATTGCCCTAACTTTATCATCATTCACTTTAACACCCCCTCAGAAATGACATGACCCAAATATACTATCTGCTTCTTCAGAAAATTACACTTAGCTAATTTTATCTTCAAACCTGCTAACCTAAGCCTCCTAAAAACTCCCCTAAGAACCTCTAAATGTTCCTCTACAGAATCAGCGGCAACTAAGATATTTTCAATATACATGAAAATGGACTTCCCTAGCAAGCCATACAAAACTGTATTCATTAGTCTCATAAATGTCATAGGACTACCTAATAAACCAAACGGCATCCACATGAGCTCATAATGTCCCTTCGGCAAAGAAAACACCATATACTTGCAACTCTTCTCACTAAGCGGTATTTGCAAGTACCCCTACATCAGATAAACAGAAGAATAAATATTCTTACCCCTAATCTCAACAAATAAATCTGGCAAACATCCCACAGGGTAATGATCAGGAATGCTTTTCTCGTTCAACTTTCTAAGGTCCACACAAACACAGACTGAACCATCCTTCTTAGGCACTGCTAATAAAAGAAAATTAAAAGGTGTGGAACTGGGCCTAATAATGCCTTCCTCGTCCCACTTATTAACCTCTTGCTCTATCTGTTCTCTGATCTTAAAAGGAATCCTGTATGAAGGGGCAAAAATAGGCTTAGCCCTATTATTACGATCTCGCTTTTCGAGATCGACAGGTTCTTTACTGAAACAAGCAGTTAGGCTGAAATGACTGACGAGAGGTGACAAACAAAGGAGGGAGGAGCAGAACAAATCCAAAAAGTTTACCTTAAAATTAATTTATTTACAAAGCTATTTACATATTTACAGTCGAGTCAGGTTCAATTTAAAAACAAAATGAAAATTACTACAAATGAATTGAACTCTTAACAGCAGCAAAATACAAAACAAGTAATTTAAACTTCAAATTAATTAATAAATAAAAATTGAGCAGCAAAATACAATCAAATTAATTAAACCTCAACTCAATAAAATCTTAAGCAGCAAAATACAATCCCACTCTTAACAGCAGAATACAAGCAATTTAAACTCCAAGTCAATAAATCAATAACACTTGAGCAGCAAAATTACTTAATAGCAGACAGCGTAATACATAAAATACATCACTACCAGACGAACTCAATAGAGCCGTCGAAACAGCCCTAAGCTGCTTGACAGGAACACTGCAGGAGAACTCCGACAGAGCCGACACGGCAACCATCTCGTCCTCAAGCACAGTGCTGACGTCCTCCTCCAGTACTGACGACCACGACAGAGCCGACACGGCAACCATCTCGTCCTCCAAGAAACGTACTGACGTCTTTCTCCATCTACGATGATCATGACAGAGCCGACACGGCAACCATCTCGTCCTCAAGAAACTCTCTGCTGCTAGGACCTGACTTGCAAAGTCGCAGGTACAGATACCTGCTGCTGCCCTGGACCATCGGTCGTTCTGCCCTCCAGAACCTGGCTCGTTGCTGCTACGAACTTGACTTGTTGCTCTTACGAACCTGACTGACGCTGTCAAGATACTTCACGACAGACGTCAACTCACCAGCACGAAAAAATACAAATAAAGGAGGCAACAATCCACTAAGGGAACAATCGACAAACGATTGTTCCTAACACCTCCCCACCGAACAGAAAAAAAAAAATTTACAATAAAATATTTTTTTACAAAAAACTCTCCCCCGATGCTGCCACACCCCCACCAGCCAAAACAGAACCAATCCTGGCAAGGTCGCCAATATTACGATCTCGCTTTTCGAGATCGACAGGTTCTTTACTGAAACAAGCAGTTGGGCTGAAATGACTGACGAGAGGTGACAAACAAAGGAGGGAGGAGCAGAAAAAATCCAAAAAGTTTACCTTAAAATTAATTTATTTACAAAGCTATGTACATATTTACAGTCGAGTCAGGTTCAATTTAAAAACAAAATGAAAATTACTACAAATGAATTGAACTCTTAACAGCAGCAAAATACAAAACAAGTAATTTAAACTTCAAATTAATTAATAAATAAAAATTGAGCAGCAAAATACAATCAAATTAATTAAACCTCAACTCAATAAAATCTTAAGCAGCAAAATACAATCCCACTCTTAACAGCAGAATACAAGCTATTTAAACTTCAAGTCAATAAATCAATAACACTTGAGCAGCAAAATTACTTAATAGCAGACAGCGTAATACATAAAATACATCACTACCAGACGAACTCAATAGAGCCGTCGAAACAGCCCTAAGCTGCTTGACAGGAACACTGCAGGAGAACTCCGACAGAGCCGACACGGCAACCATTTCGTCCTCAAGCACAGTGCTGACGTCCTCCTCCAGTACTGACGACCACGACAGAGCCGACACGGCAACCATCTTGTCCTCCAAGAAAGCGTACTGACGTCTTTCTCCACGACGATCATGACAGAAACACGGCAACCATCTCGTCCTCAAGAAACTCTCTGCTGCCAGGACCTGACTCGCAAAGTTGCAGGTACAGATACCTGCTGCTGCCCTGGACCATCAGTCGTTCTGCCCTCCAGAACCTGGCTTGTTGCTGCTACGAACTTGACTTGTTGCTCTTACGAACCTGACTGACGCTGTCAAGCACTCCACGACAGACGTCAACTCACCAGCACGAAAAAATACAAATAAAGGAGGCAACAATCCACTAAGGGAACAATCGACAAACGATTGTTCCTAACACCTATCATCTAAATGAACCTTGGGTTCTAACACATTTATTAACCTTAACTTATCCCCTTCAAATGCGACTATGTCCGCAAACTCAGGTAGAACATGTTCCACCCTCAATATATTCTTTAAAATCAGCATTGGCTTAATGATCCCTAAAAACATGCCTCCTATCCTGTAAATCTGCTTATGAAAATTCACACATGTCCCCAACAATAGTAACTGAATTATCTTTATCAACCCGGTCAACAATCCATTATCATCATCCACTCTACTTATATGCATTTCCTCGTAAGGCACCAAAGCATGAGGTACTCCAACATTTATACCACATATCCCTGTATGGACCAAGATTTTGTGTTGCCGACATGTTGGATGACCCAGTAACAATGTATTCCCCAAAGCAGCCTCTCATATAACCAAAAATGGTTCTGTAACAGTTCTACCCCCAAAAGATAAACACACATCTATGTAACCCAAAACCCATAACCTATTTGCTTACACATTGCATGCTGTCTGTTTAGTAGGCCTCAAAGAACAATCGGAAAACATCGATTGGAACAACTCATAATTCATCAAATTAATGGAGGTGCCTATATCTATAAAGATATTCACATCAACTCCATACACAGAACTTTTCAATACTGGCTTCAGCTCTGAGGGCTCACCCAGAGGTCCTGTATCACAATAAACAACCACATTTATCTCTTCCCCTTCTGCTGTTCAGTCCTCCAAAAATTATGTCGGCCGCTAGAGGCTCCCATAAAACTCCCTCTAGGAGTTCTACTACCTGCCAGACCAGCGCTCTGAGGCATGCTTCTGGACTCCTTCTACTTAAGAAGCGGGCAAAACCACCAACTGATATGCAGACTTGCAAGTGCCACAATATTTTCCCCTACAAAATTTCTTAGTATGGCCCTACCTATTACAATAATAACAATGCCCCAGAAATCCTCAACTCATAGAAATCTTATCATCCTCTGTCTTGGCACATAACCTCATAATTGTGGAATCAGAATTACTCAGTGTATGATGCTTCAGAATATCCCCAGAAGATTTTGGCATCTCATCCAAAAAGGAGCTATCTACTGTGGGGCATTTCTTCATGTGCTTGTGAATTTGAAAGAACAGTAAAGTTTCATCTGAACCCCTTCCTATTTCCGTGTCAAAACTATTTACGATGGCACCAGGAACGTCATTCAGAATCCATGCATATTGCAATAGTTTCTCAAGATTCTTTGCATCATCAAAACATTTGGCACTAAACGTGACTGGCGAATCATGGCCTTTACAGACCTTGAAAAGAGATCTGAGGTCTCAGACTGTGTCACCAGCCCCAGCTGTTCCATATGACACTCTCCAAAAATCCTCAAGATTTTCCCAGTCCTACACTTCAAAAAGTGATGACTTCGGCAACGCTGCCCGATAGCCCTTTTATCTAAACTAAGGA
>NC_089741.1:72121023-72148523 GCF_040412425.1 Macrobrachium rosenbergii | reverse complement strand
ATATATATATATATATATATATATATATATATATATATATATATATATATATATATATATATATATATATATATATATATATATATATATATATATATATATATATATATATATATATATATATATATATATATATATATATATATATATATATATTGTAATGAACTGCAGCTGGTTCAACAGGTTCTTTAAATACAAAAAATATCGGGACTGTAATGACTGGCAGAAATTGAGGTAGACAGAGGAGGAAGGAGCTGAACAAAACGAAAAAAAAGTGACCTTAAACTAATTTATTACAACAAAGTTATATACATTATATACAATGAGTCAGTTTCAAAAGTCAGTACATATATGAGCATAACATGAATGACATAGGAACATCATAATAGAAATGCCGTAAACATAAACAGACTCAAAAATACAAAATCAACTCAATCAGTAAATATTAAAGAGTTAGCAAGCATCATAAATAACAATAGCTTTTCCTGAGTCAGTTAACCATTTTAAAAATGAAAACAGCAAAACAACACCTCTTACTTAAATGTAGTGTTAAATACTCATCATTTCTGCACAAGGCTCACACCAAAATCAAATTAAACAGGCTACAAACACTCACACTAAAATTCTTTAACACAATAAACATGTTACATTCAATGAACAGCGTTACTCAAAAATCAAAAGAAGTTACATCATCAGACGAAATCAGTAAAGTCGTCGAAACACAGAGCGATGCCAAACAGATAGCCACACTCAGACGGACTACCGAAACAGCTACAAACTGCTTACAAGGAGGGTGCCAAACAGACAGCCATACTCAGTTGGACTGTCGACACAGATACAAGCGGCTTACAGGGACAGTGCCAGTCAGACAGCCGCACTCGGTCAGACTGTCGAAACAGCAATAAGCTGCGAATGGAGATGATGGCTCCCACAGGCACAAGGACAGGATCGTCCTCCAACATTCTCGTCGAAGTCACCGGCGATGACAGAGATACAAACGAAGAATGAACTCCCTCGCCAACAGGTAAATCATACCTGAAAGGCTGCTCCATAACTGACTCTCTACGAGCAAGATATTAGCTACTTGATTCCTAGAAAGTGACTGACGACGTCCGGCCCAACTCCTCAGTCGTCAATAATCCTGCCAGCGTGGCAAGACAACAAGAGAACAATCAACACTCCGATTGTTTCAGGGGAACAACCACAAAGCCACTAAACCTTAAATATATATATATATATATATATATATATATATATATATATATATATATATATATATATATATATATATATATATATATATATATGTGTGTGTGTGTGTGTGTGTGTGTGTGTGTGTGTGTGTGTGTGTGTGTGTGTGTGTGTATAAGCCACAAAGTCCCTTCATATTTTATATGAATATACACATGATTGTACTATCAAAGCATCTATTTATCTCCCTCTTTATCATTGCAGAATTTTAATACATCAAGTACGAATACTTTCACATCAGGAAAGGTATATTATGAAATCGTATATTCCCTTTGTACGAAATGTTTTATTTCCTCTTTAAATGTTTAACCACATTTAATCTGTGATACCTCCCTCCTGCGAAGAGATGATAAATGGCCCGGTAAAAAAAAAATAAGTGAATGTTTCTTGCGCCGCTGTTTCTCTTGTCATGAAAGTGACGCTCCCCTTCCTTCCTCTGTCGGCTCTTGTTTATCCTTAATGGGAACAGGTGTTATTTACTAATGGCGTTGTCGTCAGCTTACTGAAGCAACTTTTCAATAATGGGTGCAGAAACGTCAGGTTGAGAATAGCTGAAGGACACCGACTTCATCCCTATACTCATGAGAGAGAGAGAGAGAGAGAGAGAGAGAGAGAGAGAGAGAGAGAGAGTCTAATTAATACTATCTCATACCGGGAGGACCTTCCCTCATTGAACTTAATGGAATCCGACTTCCCTGCACAATGTCTGGAAACGTCGCTGCAAAGAACATCTCTAATTTCCTTAGATTCAAGGTACAAGTATATTTTCTGCGACTACAGTCAGGAATGAAGCGTAAGGCAGTGAAGTTGACCTACATAGAAAATGAGTAATATATCTTCAGTTTCACTGGAAGTGGAGACTGGAAGGAAGTCAGTTAAGGAGAGGACACCAAGGACATTTCACCTATACAGGAGCGGGTAACTACAAAAAAAAAAAAAAAAAAAAAAAAAAAAAATAAGGGAAAAGTGCAAACGGTGATGCAAGCATGAAACTTTCCTCAACTATTCTTCTTGTCCCTTGGTCTCATTATCAACCTCCGGCCACACAAAATTTTGCCATTTTCGAAGATGGCCGACAGGTTTTCACAATGGCGTCCTGTGGATATTTGAATATTGGTATTTTATTGATTAACTACATTCAAATCCTTAAGTCACTCTCAGTTTATATTAAAATATTAAAAACAAGCCTTTACATATGTAGATAAATCATTTTACTGCATAGAAATATCCAAGATGGCTGTCACTATATAAAAAATATCAGCCAAAATGCCAAAAATTGATACTTAAGCTCATATATGAGGCTAAAAGTCGGGTAATACATGGATTTCGAGGAACTTCAGCCTGATCAGTTCATTATTTGCAGATTAGAAATCAATTAATCCCCAGTTAATTCATTTTCATCCTCAATTAAAAAAAAAATGGATAATGAGCTTAATGTAAAAGTGTAATAGTACAGAATCATTGTACTAGCAGGGCACACTGGTTGACACTATAGCTGTGAAACTCAGCATGGGGTTCAGTGCTAGCTAACGGCAAAGATTTGTTATTAGTTTCCCAAATGCTGTTTAGCTAGCCCCACTTCAAAGTTAAACAGCTGCACCTGAATTGACAGGATGTGCCAGCGCGGGAGAGGTGAGGCAAGGAAGATGGGGCTTTAGTCTTCTAGATGGCGTACAGATCACACAGGAATTAAATAGCATTGGATGAATGATCGGGCTAGGGTTAGGATTATGACATATCTGAGCCTAGTTGTATCCAATATCTGAAAGTGCATGTATGTTATATAGGTGGTAAAAGGATAAATCCTCGACCTATAGAACAAAAGCAATGGGAGGACAATCTTGGAAGTCAACGTCTTTCCTGAAGGGAGATAGGATGACTAATTGGAAGCTTTGTTGCTTGTGCCAAGAGGACACACGTGAAAGACTAGTTGATGCATCTGGTACTGGCTATGTTACCCTTGCTACAAAGATTCCTGAATTCTATAAGTTAAATGCAGTACCTATACCATTTCATCCCAAAATGCTTGATGAAGGTGATGGAATTCTGCAGACCTTTGAAAATAACAAAGCAGCATATCATGAATCATGTATGCTGAAGTTCAAAACAACAAAACTAGAAAGTAAAAGGAAGTCATTGTGTAAGACAGAAGAAGAAGATGATGCCCCATAAGCAAAATTCATATGTAGTAGCCAGAAGGCAGATGAAGAGGATGCAGAAGAATTTAAGACTGAGAAAGAAGGAATATGCTTTATTTGTGACCAACCAGCACCAATCAAAGATTTACGATTGGCCATGACATTGCCATTACATGAAAAGCTGCAACAGTGTGCCACCAACTTACTAGATGAGAAACTTCTGGCCAAGGTTAGTGCTGGAGATATTGTTTCTCAGAACTATATGTATTACCCATCTTGTCTGACAGGCATGTACAACAGGGAAAGGGCCTGGTTAAATTCCCAGTAAATTGGAGATGATTATGTGCAGTACAGACAAGAGGCATGTGCCCATGCTTTTGCTGAGTTTAAGATGTACATAAGAGACAAGCAGTTGACTACAGATGGGTGCTGCTATTTTACAATGGTAGAACTTTATGATTTGTACAAACAAAGACTGGAACAGCTAAATGTTGATGCTTCCTTTGTGCACCAAACACGGTTAAAAGAACAGATACTTGCTGGCATCCCAGCAAGTATCCTACAAAAGGAAAATGGGAGAAGCCCTAGCCACGTTATGTGACTACAATGATGTACTAATTGTGACCAAAGCAGCTAAGATATTGAGGAAACAGATGCTTGAACATGAGATAGAATTTGATGGAACCTTACCAGCAGACACTAAAAGAGAATCTGTGCCACCAAGTTTGTTGGAATTTGTAAGTGTACTACAAAATGGTGGCGATGTAAATTCCCAACTTAAATATGGAACATCATCTACTGACCTAGCTTTAGCACAACTTTTGCACTTCAACTGTCAAAAGAATCCAGCATCTTCAACATTCTCCTGACATTCCAGGTCAAGAGAACCTCCTTTTTCAATATATATTGGTCGTCTGGTCTTTGCAAAAACCAGGAAGCATCAATTAATTGATACATTCCATCACCATGGAATCAGCATCAGCTATGATAGTGTTCTGGAATTGACTAAAGGGTTAGGAGAAGCAGTTGTAACAAGGGCTGTGGAGGAAGAAGTAGTTTGTCCCACTACATTAAGACAAGGGCTCTTTGCAACTTGTGCTGTTGACAACCTGGACCATAATCAAAGTGCCACAACTGCACAAACATCCTTCCATGTGACACGCATATCTTTGTTTTAGCATCCGAGCACTGATGAAAAGGGTGAGGACAGAAACTTAGCGCAAATCATCCAAAGTGGAACAAAGTAAAAAAAAGTACCTGCTCTTCCCGAATATTACACAAATGTACCTCCTGCTCACTTTAAACATGCGAATCCCCTCCCTTCATCCAGTGGAAGTGCAGGACACCAACAGGTTGTGCTTTCAAAGCATCTTTCTCTTGAGTATGAATGGCTTGAGAAAGTCAGTCTGTCGGACAGGAGTGAAAATGCTGTGTCCATATCTTGGGCAGCACATCACATTCCTCAGAAGCGACAGGCCCCATTTGAAATAAGCTGGTCATCAATATTGCCTCTTTTTCAAGATATTGCAAGACCAGCCACACAGTTACTCAATCCTGGCCAAACCCCAGTTCTAGCAGTTGATCAGCCACTATTTGCAATTGCTAAGCAAATCCAATGGGATTGGCCATTGCAGTATGGTGATATGGTTATTATGTTTGGAGGGCTGCATATAGAAATGGCAGCATTCAAAATTCTGGGTGATCTCTTGAAAGACAGTAGTTGGACTGGTGCTCTTGCAGAAGCAAAAATAGCTACTCCTGGAACAGCCTATTCGTTGAATTCTGCTTCACATTTGAAGAAGACATGTCTAGCCCACCTGGTGATGGCTTGCAGTTTATATCAGCTGCGGAAAGCTGCCTATATGGCACATATCCAGGAAGCAGAAGAAGAAATTGAGCTAAGCTGTGAAAGCTGGATCAGAAAACGAGAATCAGAGTGTCCCCAATTGTACTTTTGGAATCTTGTGCTTCAGCTAGAACTCCTATAGTTTGTTTTCATCAGGTCATACCGAGAGTCTAATTTCCAATTGTACAAAGATGTGCTGTAGGAACTCATTCCTTTCTTCTTTGCCCTGGACCATGTACATTATGCCAGGTGGCTTTCAGTTCATTTGAGGGACATGGAGGCTCTTCAAAATAACACATTTGATGAATTCACAAAAGGAAATTTCACTGTCCACAAAACCACTTGGCCTTTTTCCTCAGTGGTTATAGATCAAGCACACGAGCAGAATAATGCTCATGTGAAAGGAGATGGGGGAGCTGCTGGCCTATTTGAAGATGAAGATGCTCTCAGAAGGTGGACAGTGGCTGGTCCTGAAGTAAGCCGCCTGATCGTTGAGTTTTAGACTAGAAGTGATGCTGATCCAAAATCTGAGGGTAAGCATCATGATGAAACTGAAACTGTGCAGAAAAGTTTCTTGAAATGGTTGAAAATCTGGCAAAAGTAATCAAAGAAATGGGCAACCCTTTTGAGGAAGATTCAGTGGATCTGATTGTGCTAGACAGTCATGAAATTATGGGCAGCAAAGTTAGTGAGTCCTTGAGATCTATGAAGGGCCTTGGACAGACACAATTCACAAACTTTATTGAGAAGCTCAGGACAGCCAGAAAATTTTATGAAGCAGTACACAAGAACAAAATTCTATTGTTCAGTCGCAAGATGTCTACTACAGAATCCAAAAGCAAACAGTCACTGCAAACCATAAAGGATGATTGTAATCTATTCTCACGCCTCTTCATATCATGCCAGAACAGACAGTGTGATTTAAATGAATTCTTTCAACATGAAAATCAAAATTGCCCACCATCACTGGCACAGAATGGACAGATGCATCAGGGCACCAAGTCACAGCTGCTGCCTCTACTAGAACAGCATGCACCAGACATCCCTGACAAAGAGCCTACTGCTGATGTTATCATAATGGATGGTGCAGCTCTTATAAATGCTCTGAGACCAACCAAGAGGTCTATATTTGAGTCTTATGCTAAAGAAGAAGTCCTATCCAAGATTCAGAAGCACATACAGAAGTACAAGCAAACACACATTGTATTTGATGTGTATAGGACAGACAGTATGAAAACACAAACAAGACAAAAAAGAGGCACAGGAGTTTGCCGGAGAGTAATTAGCACAGCAAAAACTCCTGGCAATTGGGCCAGCTTCTTCAGGAATGACCACAACAAAACTGAACTATTTCCATATTTGGCAGACACAATCATTTCATCTCAAGCAGATGATACATCAGGCATAAATGTCACTAAAGGGGATGCTGCACTTTATAGCAAAGCTGAACAAGACATTGCTGACCTACTAGGCTGCACTCACAAAGAGGCAGATACTAGAGTCCTTTTACATACTGCATATGCTGCAAAGCATGAAGATATCTCAAGTGCAATCATATGTAGTACAGACACTGACGTTGTCATCATAGCAGTATCTAGCATAGAAAAAACTTGTTTGGACAAACTATGGATTAAATTTGGCAGAGGAAAAGACATAAGGTGGATACCTATCCATGAAATTGCCGCAGCCATGGGACCAAAAGCCTCAGCCCTTCCATTTTTCCATGCATTTAGCGGGTGTGACATGGTGTCTGCCTTTCATGGAAAGGGGAAGAAGTTTGCATGGCAAACATGGACTGTGTTTCAGCATGCCACACCCACCTTCACCAAACTAAGTTCAGCACCAGCAGCTGTAGAAGATGAAGACCTGCAAATTATTGAAGAGTTTGTGGTGCTAATGCACGACAGAAGCAGTTCGTACAAAAATGTAAATGAGACTAAACTTGATCTATTTGCAAGAAAGTAAAGAGCTTTTGATTGCATTCCCCCTACAAGGCTGCTCTTAGAGAGCATTGCAAGAGAGCTGCCTTTCAAGTAGGGCACATTTGGTGCCAATCTTTAGTATGTCATCCAGTTTTGCCCAGTCCAAGACACTGGGGATGACAACAGATTGCTGACACCAGGTTTCTGTATTGGACAGATTTGCCAATAGTAACAAAATCTTGCCAAGAACTGAATAAGTGTGGCTGCTAAAAGGAATGCCATGGCAGGTGCAAGTGCTACAAATCTGGAATCAGCTGCACAGCTTTCTGCAGCTGCACTTGCTAAAACTAATTGATACACAAAACATATCGGTTTCTCTCAGGAGATACATACTTTTTTATCTTTGGCGCCCATTTTGGAAATATGGTGTTCATATGGTGGCCATATTGGAAAGATGGGTTCACTTTATCTCTTCATGACGGTAAGAATGCCAGAATAATTTTCTCAATCATTATATGGACTGTATGCAACTTTTATAGGTTTATGAAATGAAAATATTTGAAATATACAGCAAATTTGCTGCCATTTTGGAAAAGTGTCAGCCATCTTGGAAATAGCCAAATATTGAGGTGGCCGGAGGTTGATTTTGATTTATGTGGATAATAAGAGTTCTCATGCTAAATCTGTTGCTTGTATCACCATTTGCACTTTTTTCCCATTATCCCGCTCCACTACTAGGTCAACGATTCTAGTAGGACTCATCAACAGCTCTCCCAGACGTGTCTCTCTTCTGAGGAGGGCTGTAACATCTCTGAAAAGCAGAGACGATTTTTTTTTACTGTAATTAGAATAACGTTTATTTGTTTTTTGTTTTTTTTTTTTTAGATTTTTATGTGGAAGTATATTCAATTAATATCTCCAAGTAAAATAAAATATATCCGATTTTTGTCTCAAAGTCTAATATCTTCTCTGTTCCGCTCTATGCTTTTAGAAATAATTATAAAGCTGTATTTTATATACCACCAGGGGTGTCAAAAGGGATGCAATCTTGTCCACACATTACTTTTCCGTTGAGAATGAAATATCTAGTCTGGTCTGGCATAGAGCCAGCTTAATATACAACAACAACGGTCTGAAGGTTTTATTATCATACCCTGGCAAACAACCGATCAAAAATGCGTTCAATTTTCTGCAAAAGAGACCAAGAACACAGCAATTGTCAATATTATTTGAATGTTTTAATATTCTGGCAGCTGTTTTTCTTCCTGTCATGAAAATATCAAACAAGGATGAAAAAGTATTGTATTTTCAAATATTTTATTGATAGCTGTTCAGGAAGTAAGAGTTACAGGCAATCTTTGACGGAAGTTTATGTAAGGAAACACTTTTCTTAAAGTCAGTAAACTTTATTCCCGAGATATGTACAAATGCAGGATTTGATATTTATACTGGAAGCGCACGAAGAGATGGGAAGATTTCTTTATCTGGAAATTTTGATTCAGTTTGATAGAGTTTACGTATATTCAAAGTAGAAAATAAGTAGTTGTATTTTCTATTAGAAAAACTTTTTGTCAATAAATTGCAATACATTGCATAATAAGAGTGTGTTTATTTTCACTAAACGAAAAATGAAAATGGCCAGATAATTAGTCTGAACCTATGAAAGGAAGAGAATTGTTTACTATTTACCATTAATTTTTTTCTTATCTCCATATGGTATAGAAATGCTGTTTATGTAGTTTATGTTACTGCTATCATAATATAACATTCCATAATCTTCTTAACTAAGTGAAAAATAATTTATGTCACAGAATTCAAGATGGATACAATTTTTTTCTCAGAAATCTAATTTTCTCTTACAGTCCGGATTTTGATAACCACCGCACATTTTCTTGATTCCGTATCTATATGAAATTTTATGAAGTGCTTCATTTGCTGGAGTTACATGTGAAATTTAAATAACATACTCGTTATTAATACACAATTTACATAATTTCCTTTGGATAATAGTTCTTGAAGACGTTTATTATCATCTATAGAACGAAGTAAAAATCTCTTCATGAAATAAACCAAATTAGAACCCCTTAAAAAAAGCGAAAAAGAATTCGGAATCCAATAATACTGTATATTACAGAGCATGAGCGGCATTATTGCACTCAAAATCATGTGCATTTATTTTGGCAAGGCGAACTAAATGATCCATGAGTGTCACAGCAACACAAAGCAGACCTCCGTCTCCCTCTAAATTACAGAGATGTGTCCAGCGGCATCCGAGCTTGGAAACGTTCAGTCTAAAATCCAATCATTATAAACTCAGTTCATTGACCTGCAGCTGTACGTGAGCATACACCAATGGCCTCGCCGAAGCTGATGTGGAAAGTGACAGTGTGCGGTTGATTTATGGCTTAACCTACCATGTGTCATATCAAAATTTCGTGGTTGGGATGAATGTTTCCCGTCGGAAAAGACCACACGGCACTGGGTGGCGGTGCTTTGACGTACATCTGTATATACATGGTGCCCATAAAGTCACGGTGCAATTCAAAATACTCGTAGCTTTGTAACTATGCATAATAGAATTAATCAGTACGAAGGATAAGAGAGCTTCATGTGTCTAGTTTTTCAGTTATTCTGAAGTTTTATTTATTATTTGTTTTATCAAATAATTTTCACAATTTCTGAAACTTAAAAATGACTTCTTTTTCAAGAACTGTTAACCCATGGCTTCACCAGTAGAGAAAGTAAACTAAGTAATTTGTTTGGGTGGGCTAACACACACACACACACACACACACACACACACACACACACACACACACACACACACACACACACACACACACACACACATATATATATATATATATATATATATATATATATATATATATATATATATATATATATATATATATATATATATATATATATATATATATATATATATATATATATATATATATATATATATATATATATATATATATATATATATATATATATATATATATATATATATATATATATATATATATATATATATATATATATATATATATATATATATATATATATATATATATATATATATATATATATATATATATATATATATATATATATATATATATATATATATATATATATATATATATATATATATATATATATATATATATATATATATATATATATATATATATATATATATATATATATATATATATATATATATATATATGTATATATGTATATATATATATATATATATATATATATATATATATATATATATATATATATATATATATATATATATATATATATATATATATATATATATATATATATATATATATATATATATATTGTTAAGAATATCCATTCCCCCTCCTATTTAGCTCCTATCTAGCTAACTTATTTTGAGGATATAATTCCCGTTAGCGTATAGCTGGCGCCAATATGGCGGAACTCCGTTGTTTTACTCATAGGGACAGAGAACGCACGCCTTCCAAGCCTACAGAAAATGCCCACGCCGGGTAAGACAATGAGCCTCCCTCTTAAAACCCCCTGCTACCAGAACACACCTAGATTCCCCCCCCTTAAGAATCGTATGATGCGAAAAACAATACTCCCAAACCCCTTTCCCCCATCGCTCGATGGGGAAGCCATGTTGGGATTAGGAAGGGCAGAAGGGTATTTAAGGGCTGGGGAACAGGTAGGTTTGCTTCCATAGGCATATAAAGATAAGTGTGCTTTTCCCATACCCTCCTTGCTGGATTTCTTGGCTTGCTTGCACTTACAGCTGGGCCCCGCCCCCAACACGAATGCTATTTGCCTTCCACAAGGCAGACAGAGATCTTTGTGACTTCATCTGGAGCGGAAACTCCACGATTACCCTTTCTCTGCTGGTGTGACGATCGTCGACGGACAGCCAATTCGATTGTGGGCGCCTATAACAATTTGAACAGGAGGAAACGAGATACGTGGCACGATTGCAGCCATTCCTTGCTTCCATTCTGCCTGCCACCATGTCCTGGTCGTAGTTAGAGAAGTTCCGTTGTGTCAACCACTTTTATGAAGTAATTCCTCCATCCTGGAACCCCATCATAGACACTATTATTCCAAGTAGGCAGGGCAGACTGAAAGTGATCACTATCATTGACTGATCATTGCAAACTGAATGTAATTAGTATCACTGAACTGATTATTGCAGATTGACCCTGTTCTATCCACTTATTTGTTTGCCAATTCATGTCATAGTTATTGTGCCTATTTTGAATCTGTCCCTCGGGGATCATGTTGTATGGTGTCTAACTGTTAATTTATTAATGTTAAGTTGTTAAGTTTCTATAAATAAATCACTGTAAATTGGCAATGAATTCTAAATTCCAATATGGCGACCTTCCACCTTAAAATATAACTCCAGGAAAAGTCTGAGGTAAGTCTTAATTAACTCCCTTTTTTTATTACACACTGGACTCCCTTGGTTTCGTGGCAGCATCAATTATAATGTTGTATGTAAATTCTCATCAAAACCAGTCCAGTCTGTAACAGTGACGACCAAATGCTAGGATATAGTCAAAATAGCTGAATTAGCTTCGCTATAAAGCTAGACTAAAAAAGCCAGGAATATATCAAATCGATTATTTCATTCACGTTAACCATTTCATCTTAAAGGAGCAAAGGAAGCGGTCGTGCCGACGTCCTTTTGGTTAAACAGTGTGTGTGCATGTCCTAATATTAAGGAAATAAGAGTAATAATAATATTTCTGTTTTAAAACGCAACAATTTTCGTATCGTTAAAAGCGTTCATAACAAGGGAACGCAATAGGGCTCTTATATTAGCGAAACAGAGAGGAAGGCGCGAAAAGTTCGCCCCGCAGAATCTCTAAAGTGTAGGAAAAGTGTCGGGTGGTAGCAGACGAGTATTTAGTATTTAGGAAGTGGTTGCTAAGGAATTCTGCATGTGTGAGCTAGGACCAGTAGCTAGGAGTCTATTTCAGAATAGTTACGGCAAAGAAAATGTACATTTCTTGGTTAGTGATAAATTTTGAAGAAACGATTAGTTTACGGGAATCCGTATTGCGATATCTGGCATTTATACAGCCAGCCAGCCAGCGTGGTGTTCAGAGCGCGCATGCGCCAACTTGTCAGTTTGTGTTGCCAACTTGGCGAAAAAGTAGCTAGATTTGGCGAATTTTTGACCTGTTTAGCGACTTTTCAAAGGCTATTGCGAACTGCGGATTTTCTAGCGAATTTTAGTCTCCTCTGGCGAATTTTTTAGCGAATTTCAGAATAGAATTTATTCTTATATATATTATTTAATAAAAATAAAAATAATCATAAATTTGAATTCATTTACTGATCGTGTACAACTCATGATGTCTGAGCTCGAGTTATCCAGGGCCAGTAAGTGAGGGAGGGATGGGACTTCGTGGTTGCACACAGGAGGCCCCTCCCAACCGTCACACCAACACCATCCCGGTACACCCAACC
The DNA here is from genome assembly GCF_040412425.1 of Macrobrachium rosenbergii. Classification (NCBI taxonomy): domain Eukaryota; kingdom Metazoa; phylum Arthropoda; class Malacostraca; order Decapoda; family Palaemonidae; genus Macrobrachium; species Macrobrachium rosenbergii. The sequence continues at coordinate 72,135,867 of NC_089741.1, read as the reverse complement.
AACGTTACCAATTTAGCGGCGCTAAAACATCATAGACCGACAGCTTTAAGAACTGTTTCCATGAGCTTTGATCGTCAAAGTATTGCAATAATGATGCAATAGCTCTAGAGTTTATGTATGTTACAAATAAGTCCGCGAAAATCACTTCTTTTCCCATGTTTTGTGTGTCTTGTCCCGAGGTTTGGCAGGGAAATACAGACCAATTGGCAACAGTGTACAGTAACCCAACCAATACCTCTAAATTTCACCATGATAGCGCAATACATCATACCCGTAGTATTCCTGTACAGATTATATTATACGGTATCCTTTCATTATTCGTTACCGTTACTTAAAACTTTGATACTTGCACAGTTAGCGTACAGTTTCAGTCAGCTGCAGAGACAATTTCCGTTGATAAGTGATATTATTATGGCGCCAACGTGATAATTCGCAAGCATACAGGAAAAGCTGGGAATCATTCCCAGAGATGAAAGACTGGTTGAAACCAGTTGAAACTGATAAAACAAAAGCATACTGTGTTTATTGTAAAATGTGAAATTAATGCAAAGCTCAGTGATATAAGGAAGCATGCTGGTGCTAAAAACACATCAAAGCAGCCGAGCCATTTTCTAGTGAGAGGCAGAAAAACTTGATTTCCCCAAAAGTAGTGATTTACATGACAGCTCAACAAGTGAGGCTGAGGAAGACTATCAATGTTCATTGCATCTCATACTGCTTTTCTCACAGTGGATCATTTAACTGAAACTCTTAAAGCAACATTTTGTGAAAGCAAACCGGCCAAGAATTTGAAATTACATAGAACAAAATGTAAGAATATTGTTGTGAATGTTCTAGGCCCATATTTCTTAGATAGTTTGAAAGAAGACATTAATGATGGAAAGTATAGCATACTAATAGATGAGTCAACCGATATAGCAATAGTAAAATTACTTGGTGTAACAATAAGATATTTCAGCAAGAACTTGGATAAGATTGTGTCCACGTATGTAGGTTTAGTAGAAATAGAGTCCGGAACCGCAGAGAGTATTGTCAGTGCCATCATCAAGTTGCTGAAGAAAGTTAAACTTGAGCCCCAAAATTTGCTTGGAATTGGTGTAGATAACGCTAGCGTAAATACAGGTATGAACAATGGTGTGTGTGAACTTTTGAAGAAAGAAATAGGAGTGCCTAATTTGATTATGATTCGATGCGTTTGTCATTCGTTGCAACTTGCTGTTTCTCATTCTGTAGGAGAAACACTCCCTACTGAACTTGACCATTTAGTGCGTGAAACTTACAATTGGTTTAGCCATTCCTCTAAAAGGCAACTTTTTTATGCAAAACTGTATGAAACCATTAATGATGGAAAAACTCCTCTTCAAATCCCTCGTGTCTGTGATACAAGATGGATTTCTTTGGAACCAGCTGTAACTCGTATTCTGGGTCAATGGGACGAACTGAGATTACATTTTCAGATAGCCAGGTCATCAGAAAAGTGCTATAGTGCTGATGTGTTATACAAAATGTATAATGACCATATCAATAAACTTTATCTGTTGTTTTTACGGCCAGTCCTGCAAGACATTCAACGTTGTGTTAAATCATTTCAAGGAGAGAATGTTGACCCTACTAAATTACTGCTTGACCTAACTAATCTGATTATGGCAACCAGCCGAAGAGTAATGCTTCCAACTGCAAGAGTTGACCCTTTGACCTCTGATATTAGTTCTTATGTTGACCCAAATGCATATCTGGGCTACGAATTTGAAAATTTGTGTAGAAATTCCCAGACTTCACGTGAGGCTATAAAGGCTATCCGTAAAGACTGCATATCTTTTTCTGTGAAACTTTGCTCTGAATTGCGACATAGATTGCCAGAAAATTTTCAAGTGCTTAAAAGATGTCCCTCTTTTCAGTCAATGAATGTTTACGAACAGTAAAGGACCCTATTATAAATATAGCTGAGGCATTTGGCTATAGCTCAGGGGATATAGAGAAGATAGAAAACCAATGGAGAAATTTAACAATCACTAAATGGAATGAGACCAAGTCAACTGAAAAATTTTGGATTGAAGTTAATAAATATGTGGATGCTTCAGGTGTTAATCCATATAAGGAACTGAATGAATTAGCATTTAACGTTCTTTCCCTTCCGCACTCAAACGCTGAAGTAGAGCGGCTATTTAGTCAACTTAATATTGTCAAGTCGAAACTTAGAAATAGATTAAAAACTGACACCGTTAATGCCATTCTTGCCGTAAAAGGAGGCCTAAGAAGAGTAGGAAAATGTTGCTATTCTTATGAATTGCCTAGATCAGTTGTGAAGCTTATTGGAACAATGGCTGTTTACTCATCTGAGGACCATTCACCAGCCATTGCATCGAGTTCAACATCGGGGAAAATCTTGAAGATGATGATGAGCTCGATTTTTTTTTTGCTTCCTCGAAAACTAATGGTAAGTGTTATTAATTAATCTCTCTCTCTCTCTCTCTCTCTCTCTCTCTCTCTCTCTCTCTCTCTCTCTCTCTCTCTCTCACACACACACACACACACACACACACAATATATATATATATATATATATATATATATATATATATATATATATATATATATATATATATATATATATATATATATATATATATATATATATATATATGTATGTATGTATGTATATGTCTCTCTCTCTGTGTACAGTATACAAAATACACACAAACGAATCTAGCTACTTTTTATGGAATTTTTTTGAGACCTACTTCTGTGACTTTCTGGCCAACCCATTTGGCAACAGATCTTTTTCTTCCTCTTCCCATTCTCTCGCCTCTCGTATTAGTGCAATTTTTTTTTTCTCACGGGACAAACGTAATTTACTTTATTTGGGGATCACCTAATAAATTATAAAAAGGCAGATACAAAGAATTAGATTAATAACAAAACCTGAAATTTCAAATTTCTAACCCATCTAAAACTTTATTATGTACCCAGTGCGAAATTTCTGCCCGCTTGTGCTTAGCGGATTAATCAAGCAAACCCACCTTTTCTTTCCAAGTGCTTCAACCCAGACCATTTAGCGTGCACTATAAAGTGCATACAGATCGTATATCTTGTTACGTGTTCCAACTGATGTGTGGGAGTGGGAATCCTTTATCTCAGACTTGCGTGTTGCAAGTGCTAAACCATTGCACATTGAGTGCCTACCTCGTAGCCCCCTGTCCTCAAGTCAGGCAGCGCCCACTAGTTCTCATAACTAGCTAACCACTCGTGTCACATCAAGTTCCATTTCTCTCAGTGCCACTAATCTGCGGCACTGCTAAGCACCCAATCACTGAAGCACTTATCTTTCTCCTTTCACTTTCCTATCTCTTCCATTCTGTTGGAGTCTCTCCCTTATCTTTCTACTCCCTACTTACCTTCAGCTCCTTCAGAGTACCTCACCTTCAGTGCCAATTCATGCACTGACATTTTGCATTGCTTCACGGAGCGCACCGGCACCACAGTGCCACCCAACCAAAGCAACTTCTTACATGTCATTGCACCTGTGTTGAAGAAACAGAGTGCCATACAACTGGTGTTTCCTCCCATAAGGACCGCAGCTCCTTCAGGAACACCTCATTAACAGTGCATCTGCCCATAAGGACCATATAGAGCCTTCAGGAGCACTCCATTTACCAGTGTATCTGCCCATAAGGACTCAGAATTCCTTCAGGAACGCTTTTCCTCTAGTGTGACCCTCGCAAGGCACACTCCTCCACAGTGCCACCTCATTCAAAGGTGCCACTCACTGAAGTGCCACTAGTCTAAGGACACTTCCTCATCGTCACAAACCTTTTCCTTCGGGAACACCCATGTACCTCACTCAGCACCCCTTCCCATCAGCAACATGTCAACCGAGGAGCACCAATACTTCCGGAATATAGGGAAGGAGGACGGTCTTTCCGGCCAGGCCCTTCAAAGGTTTGTGAAGGAACAGATTGCTGAGAAGAGAAAGTATGAAGAAGAACAAAGGCAGCAAGAAGCAGCAAGAGAAGAGCGGAGAAGACAGCAAGAAGCCGAGCAGCGGAGAGAAGAAGCAGAAAGAGAAGAGCGGAGAAGACGTCAAGAAGCCGAGCAGCGGAGAGAAGAAGAAGAAAGAGAAGAGCAGAGAAGACACCAAGAAGCCGAGCAGCGGAGAGAAGAAGAAGAAAGAGAAGAGTGTAGAAGATATCAAGAAGCCGAGCAGCGGAGAGAAGAAGAAGAAAGAGAAGAGCGTAGAAGATATCAAGAAGCCGAGCAGCGGAGAGAAGAAGAAGAAAGAGAAGAAAGACAGAGACAGCATGAACTAGCCCTCAAAGACCGGGAGCTCGAGTTGGAGAGAGCCAAGAAGGACAGCGCAGAAGCTTTGGCAGCACAACAAGCATCGAGCCCCACCCCATCGGCCACAATTACCTCTCTGTCGACAGTCAATAACCTTGTGGGAGAGTGGACCGAAGACGAGCCGGAACAATGGCTCTAAGAGATTGAATTCCTCTTCGAGACCTATGAAGTCAGCCTGGCTGAGAGGGCCTTACTGCTTACCAAGCACCTAAACGGGAAGGCTAAGGCTGCTCACCGAGCCCTGGACAGACATCAACAAGGAGACATGGCTGCCATCCGTGAGGCCATCGCTAAGGTGTATGAGATCACCCCTGAGAGGTGGAGACAAAGATTCAGAGGTATGGCTGAGAATGCCGGCTGGTCTTGGACCGAATGGGCCTGTCACAAAACCCAATCAGGGACCCGCTGGCTAGAGTCTATGCGGTGCAACACCTTTGAAGATTTGTTCAACCGGACCTGTTGGAGGATCTCTTCCAATGTCCGCCCGGGCCTCTGGCTGTGTATCTTAGTGATAAGCAGCCAGCCACTCTCAAGGAAGCCTGCCGCTTAGCTGATGCCTGGGAGACATACAATCCTTCCCATGGCACCTTGCAGCGCAAAATAGTGCCACCCAGACACCTCTCAAGCCTCAATTGCTCGCATAACGGCCCGCCTAACAAACCTCCGTGTCCTATATGTAAAAGATATGGCCATGCCGATGCGGATTGCCGCTATAAAGATGGCAATCAGCAGGGCAACCACTCTCGGCAGCCTACCAGCAACCGTCAGTCCTCCTCTCCGCCAAATTCAACACCGGCTTCCCAGCATACCGTCACTGCCGTGAGATCAACATATCACTGGGGTCCCTGTCGAGACTGTTGAGCTGCAGGACACTCTTCTGCTGGGTATCCTGCATGCCCAAAGCATGTGGTCACACCCAGGCACGTACACATGGTCAGTGCCACCGCCTCCTTAGCTGAGCCGCCGGAGAGAACTCACCCTGAGAGGGTCTGGACACAGACCATCTCAGTGGCTTCTCTGGACGGTTTCAGTCCACCAGTGCACCTGCCAACTACTGCCGACACTGGCTCGGACATTAGTCTGATTGATCGGGCCCAGGTGCCCGCCAGTGCCACAGTAGAGGAGCACACCAAGTGGACCGTGACCTGGGTGGACGAACAGTCCCTGACCGTCCCCACAGTTGAGCTCAGGGTGATTACCCCTTGGAGCAATAAGGTGCATCGTCTTGGCGTTGTCAATCGTATTCGGCACAGAGTGGAGTTCCTGCTTGGTCGAGACATCCTCTGGGGATGTCCCACCCTCACACCACTCTGTTGCCTGACTGCTTCCGTCAGCACCTCCAGCACCACCTCTTCAGATAGGGACACAGCCCTTATGACAGCTGTGACCTCGTCCACTGATACCAATCAACCACATTTCGGGCCTAGTCCGCGGGTCTTACGACCGGACGGCCACCCAAGAATCCCTCCCTCCTTCCAAAGGGACCGAACTAATTACCGCTGCAGGCCCTGCAATGTAAGGGGTCACTCGGAGAGATGGGCAAAGTGCCCCAGTAGGCTAGCCGCAGCGGCCAACTCCACGAAACTAAGAGGCCCAGTCCTCCCATTAAGACAGGAATCGCTGTCCAACCTCATGCCAGGGACTCCGAGGGGTCTCGATCCCCTCTGTCCCACTTCAGCTTCGTCTGACATTACTTCACTGCCAGTGCCCCTTGCCCGCACTGGTCGGTGCCTAGCTTCACCCATCTCAGCGGGATGCTCCCTGCCAAGCGTACTTCCCGAGCCTGGCCCTGAGTCAGTGCCAGTGCCGGGCCCCGAACGTGACTTGGATCCTCTTACGGGAGATCCCCCAAATCTCACCACTGTGCTCATCACACAGTGCGATTCTCCGACCCCTGATGTTTCTTCTTCCCACACTCCTCCACCTGCTGAGGAGGACCCTCTAACAGGCCTGGACGTTACTTCTTTTCTGGTCGACCAGGAACTGTCCGGCCAGGACGCAGACGCTGGTTCCCCTCCCACGATGGTTGTCGCAGCAGCCGAAGTAGGAGGCCAGCCCGTAGCCCTTGAGGCTGCCCCTGATCCTGCTCCTGACGGCACTCCTGGCCGTTCCTCAGAGTCAGTACCCTCCTTGTCCCCCTAGGAATGGCCTAGCCAGACCCTGGAGGCCCCCGAAGAAGAAGAAGGGGCGGAAGAAATTTACTCAGTGAGTCAGAGCCATAAGCTCTCTTGGCACTCGTGCCCATTGGCACAGTGCCGCTTCTATCTCAGAGCGATCCTGGCACCTGTCCAGAGAGGGTAGCCTTTGTGACCTCTGAGCCCATAGCATTAACCGTTAACCACCTAGGCCTTTGTAATACTAATCTTTTTCCAACTAACCTCCTTCCAACCCACTCTAGACTCAAATTGATATATTACTTACCCATACACTGTGAATTACCCTTCAGGTTAGGCAAATTTCAATTTGTTGCGTGTTAGTCGTAAACCGTAGTGCCGATCATAACTCAGTGCGTGCCATTCTTTAGTGCAAATTGTGCAGTGCCAGAGTCGTGGGGATAGTAGGTTAGGTTAGGTTAAGTGTTTACAGTGTGCATTTTTGTCTAGGCATAGTTTTATCCCGTCATCCTAGCCGGTTAGTAGCCGTATCCATACCCTTAGGTAGGTTGGGCCTGTAAATTAGCCAATTCAGAACCCCTCTTAGCAGTTAGGTAGGTTCCTTTAGATGTGCAGAGCCACAATCCACCTTATGTTGGGTCCCGGGCCAGTCGGGAGGAATTAACTCAAGACCTCACACTGAAAGGGTGTGAAGGGCCTTTTAAGGGGGACCTGTTAAGAATATCCATTCCCCCTCCTATTTAGCTCCTATCTAGCTAACTTATTTCGAGGATATAATTCCGTTAGCGTGATAGCTGGCGCCAATATGGGAACTCCGTTGTTTTACTCATAGGGACAGAGAACGACGCCTTCCAAGCCTACAGAAAATGCCCACGCCGGTTAAGACAATGAGCCTTCCTCTTAAAACCCCCCTGCTACCAGAACACACCTAGATTTCCCCCCTTAAGAATCGTACGATGCGAAAAACAATACTCCCAAACCCCTTTCCCCATCGCACGTTGGGGGAGCCATGTAGGGATTAGGAAGGGCAGAAGGGCATTTAAGGGCTGGGGAACAGGTAGGTTTGCTTCCATAGGCATATAAAGATAAGTGTGCTTTTCCCATACCCTCCTTGCTGGCTTTCTTGGCTTGCTTGCAGGTACAGCTGGGCCCCCGCCCCCCACCCCCCCAACACGAATGCGATTTGCCGTTCCACAAGGCAGACAGAGATCTTCGTGACTTCATCTGGAGCGGAAGCTCCACGATTACCCTTTCTCTGCTGGTGTGACAATCGTCGACGGACAGCCAATTCGATTGTGGGCGCCTATAACAATTTGAACAGGAGGAAACGAGACACGTGGCATGATTGCAACCATTCCTTGCTTCCATTCTGCCTGCCACCATGTCCTGGTCGTAGTTAGAGGAGTTCCGTTGTGTCAACCACTTTTATGAAGTAATTCCTCCATCCTGGAACCCCCATCATAGACACTATTATTCCAAGTAGTCAGGGCAGACTGAAAGTGATCACTATCATCGACTGATCATTGCAAACTGAATGTAATTAGTATCACTGAACTGATTATTGCAGATTGGTCCCGTTCTATCCACTTATTTGTTTGCCAATTCATGTCATTATAGTTATTGTGCCTATTTTGAATCTGTCCCTCAGGGATCATGTCGTATGGTGTCTAACTGTTATTTTATTAATGTTAAGTTGTTAAGTTTCTATAAATAAATCACTGTAAATTGGCAATGAATTCTAAATTCCAATATGGCGACCTTCCATCTTAAATCATAACTCCAGGAAAAGTCTGAGGTAAGTCTTAATTAACTCCCTTTTTTGATTACACACTGTACTCCCCTTGGTTACGTGGCAGCATCAATTATAATGTATGTAAATTTCATCAGAACCAGTCCAGTCTGTAACAATAATATATATATATATATATATATATATATATATATATATATATATATATATATATATATATATATATATATATATATATATATATATATATATATATATATATATATATATGTGTGTGTGTGTGTGTGTGTGTGTGTGTGTGTGTGTAGGTATATATATATATATATATATATATATATATATATATATATATATATATATATATATATATATATATATATATATATATATATATATATATATATATATATATATATATATATATATATATATATATATATATATATATATATATATGTGTGTGTGTGTGTGTATGTGTGTGTGTGTGTAAAGTAGATATATATATAAATATATATATATATATATATATATATATATATATATATATATATATATATATATATATATATATATATATATATATATATATATATATATATATATATATATATATATATATATATATATATATATATATATATATATATATATATATATATATATATATATATATATATATATATATATATATGTATATATATACATACATATATATATATATATATATATATATATATATATATATATATATATATATATATATATATATATATATATATATATATGTATATATATATATATATATATATATATATATATATATATATATATATATATATATATATATATATATATATATATATATATATATATATATATATATATATATATATATATATATATATATATATATATATATATATATATATATATATATATATATATATATATATATATATATATATATATATATATATATATATATATATATATATATATATATATATATATATATATATATATATATATATATATATATATATATATATATATATATATATATATATATATATATATATATATATATATATATATATATATGTATATATGTATATGTATATATATATATATATATATATATATATATATATATATATATATATATATATATATATATATATATATATATATATATATATATATATATATATGTATATATATATATATATATATATATATATATATATATATATATATATATATATATATATATATATATATATATATATATATATATATATATATATATATATATATATATGTAGCTATGTATATATATATATATATATATATATATATATATATATATATATATATATATATATATATATATATATATATAGATGTGTGTGTGTGCGCGTGTCTTTTAAGTTCGAAGAGATGGAAAAGACCTGGCACAAGCCATGTGCGGCGTACCGAATGAAGTATAATTTTAAGTAATGGATTGCACTGCGCGGTTTAATACCCCCGACTCTCTCTCTCTCTCTCTCTCTCTTTCTATCTTTCTGCAATTTAATCCTTCATACCTTGCATCATCAAACAAACCCACTTGACGAACCCAATCTCCGACTCGTATTTCTCATTAGGACCTGAGAACAGAACGCAAATACAATACTGCTCAGACTCGGACACGCCACAAAATCATTTATTAAAGTTCTGTTTCAAACGTAGCGACGCTTTATGGTCAGTTCGGATCATCATGCGTAATCCATGACTGAGCAGAGCGGGAGAAAGATACCTAATGGTAATTTGACTTTGACTGAAGCTTAAAATTTACTGAATCATATCATGGATATATTAGAGCAATGTTCGTTTAATATCCTGGCTCCCACCTCTCTCTCTCTCTCTCTCTCTCTCTCTCTCTCTCTCTCTCTCTCTCTCTCTCTCTTTGTAAGAATCTATGAAAGCATTTTACATTGCCTTAACAGAGTTCTTCTTATACAAAGAAAGTGATGTCGACATTATGGCAAAAAGTCCTCTTATAAAGTTGCTAAAGCTTTCAGCCCCTTCTACAGTTTTGTCTTATTTCCAAAAACAAAAAATCTTTGCAGAATTTGAAAACATTAATTTTGCCAGTTATTTTTCTCTAATTTTATTTAGGTTAGTTATTTTATTAGAATTACTTTTAGTATTTTTATTAGAATCTACTTTAGTATTTTTATTTGAGTTTTACTCTGTTAATAAAGGGTTGTTTCCAAGTATTGAATATTCAAGTTGAATAGAAGATCTCTCTCTGAAGAAATGAAATGCTGTCATCCTACAACCGGGTTGCTGACTTGATTCGCTCGGTAAAACTGGGAAAATGAGCTCCCCGCCCCCCCTCAAAAATTCTTAACTTCAAGTTATGATTTTTTGGGGAGTTGAAAGGAGGGGGGGGGTAATTTTTCCAGTTTTACCGAACGAATCAAGTCAGCATGCTGGTTACAGGATGACAGTATTTCATTTCTACCGAGAGAGATCTTCTATTCAACTTGAGTACTCACGCTTGGAAATAAACCTTTATTAACAGAGTAAAACGCAAATAAAAATACTAAAGTTTAATTCTAATCGAGATACTAACTTCATAAAATTTAGAAAATGATTAACTGTCAAAATTAATAATTTCCTTTTTGTATTTTCGTAATAAAGTATTTATCCTGCTGTCTTTTTCGCCGGCACGTTAAAGTGTTCACACTACATCGACTTGTTGCGATTCAGTAGGAATAAGATTGCATTTCGTCTTTCGCATGAAAGAAAATTCTCTAACATAATTCCATCCATTATAGATAAGATAAAACATCACCCTTTGCAAGAACTGATATCACATTTTAAATGCAGTAAATTGTATACTTCAAAAGCATGCGTGATTTTCTGGTTAACAAATATCTCTCCAGAGGGGCAAAAGTAGAAATATTTCAATAATGAACTATTCAATAAAAGTAAGAGAAATTGAGAATTTCTGAAACCATTCTGATAGTTCCAACGCCCCTCGATCTATCTAATTACCTGCTCTTTAAATTAATCTCATTCTATCAATCTATCTATCTATCTATTTGTCTTTTAACAAGTCCCTCTCTATCTATCTCTTTCTCTATATTTACGCTTTCATAACAAGAGCAGTTTCAATTTTCAGGTAAGCTTTCCTTTTTTGTAGAATTTTTTTTTGTTGTAACCAACATTTTTCGTCTAGTGCACTATACCCGCAAGATTTGTCCTAAAATGTCCTATTCTACACCTGCCTAAATGGACAGAACTTTTTATCTGGTTCCCGCAGAAGCATAATAGAAAAGCCACCACTATGGCAATTTTTTTTCTTATGCCTGGCTGATTTCTAACATAAACAAATAACCATTGGTGAAGATTTACAGAGTTAATAAATAACCATTGGTGAAGATTTCCCGAGTTAATAAAAACTGGTTAAATCCTATTCTTTTTTATTCAGTCTACTCCAAATAGAAAAAGCATAAAAATCTACAACTATTATTGACTTTGTGTGAAGCCAGATTAATGTTGAAGTTGAATATTTGTTTAAACTATTAAAAGGGTGAAATATCTGCCTATTGAGTTTTTTCATTGATTTATGAGTTAATTAAAGGAACCATTAAAGTGCTCCAATCAATAGTGTGAACATGATTGCAAAATAAATAAAAAAGCCATTGATCAGAGACAGTCACAGTTTTCGTTTTTTTGTCACTGTTCACTGTATTATTAGTACGTTTTGCAAGGACAATTCGTATTCTTTGGAACTTCTATTATTCGAGAGAGTTATTGATCTTAAAATCTATTTAAATTGACTTTGAAATAATTTAGTTAAAATAAAGCACCATCAATGCAATAAATTCATGCTGTTAATTCTTAGCTTTATCGATAAAATGTTGCTAGACTGTATCAGCAATAGATGTAAAATCATTAATGAAAATACTTAAATTGATAGAAAAAATTGCCAGATCAAGTTGGGTTTCTGTTTTCTTCACATTCATTCATTTAATATTATTTTTTTTTTTTAGGTATTTCCTAATGATATCGATTTTACAATTTTTTTTGGTATTAATTTTTGAAAGCGATTCATTGCAGGTGTTTTTCATTTCAACGCTCTTACTTCATGGCCTTAGATTTTACAATTAATTAATTGCAAAGAACAATTACAAATCTTTAAATCAATAAAAAAAATGGATATTCAGTAGGTTTTATGGGTTTTGATCATAGGTTAAGTAGCCTGTCTAGACATTTTTTTAGAGTCGTAAAAATACAGTACGCCAAGATTTGTGTAGCTTTCCTTAATTATAATGACTTCTCTACAGATCGTGGACGCTATTTGATTTTATTTATTTTTTTTTTAATAACTCAAGAATATGATATTCTTGTCCTTCTTTGTAGTATTTATAATCACACCGAAGTGAATGGAGATACTGTGAAGATGATCGATTGATGTTAACTGTGAGGACGAAAGCCAAACAAAAGCAACGAAGGAGAAGCACAGGAAATAACGTCCAAAATTCGGACAGCTAAACATAGTTAAAGTATTCCGGAGAGACTGCCCACGAGTACACAGCGCTAGTCAATAAAAGTAAGCTGATACTAAAGCAATATCTTAACTGGTATAGCAGAAGCGTTTCAGTTACGTCTTTTTTAATTTATCCATCTCTTTAATCACACACAGATACAATAGACAGTTGAACAACGTTCGACTGTCCCTCACTGAAAAAAGTACTTTGATAATTGAATATTTCTTTAATCGCAATGTGATTTATCCAAACCACATATCTCTGCTTGACACTCAAAATTATATAAAAACCAACTTTAAAACATTACTTTTTCATGTTAATTAACATATCATATTACTATTACTTTAATAGTAATAATATGATATTTATGTTTTGGCTTTAGTGTCCTCTATGTATGTTACTAAGCGGGAATTTTATAGGTAAATAGTAAAACTTTTGGAAGTAATGGAACTGCCTTTCGCTACATTAGGTCAGCAAAAATTATCTGTTACGCCTGATTTTAGATATCACACTTTATTTATAGAGAATATTAGCAGGCAATATCTTTAGCGCTTGACAGTAGGCATGATTTCCTTTGGTAAATGTAAACGGCATCATTCTCATATATTTCTAAATGCTGCAAAATAAACTTAAATTCTGTTGGACCAGCCTAAAAGGAAAAATAATCCCCAAATGCAGGTAAAATGAGAATGATGTAGAGGAAATAGGAGCTGACAAGTAGGGGTAAATTAAGAAAATATTAAATTTTATACAAAAAAATAAAAATAAATAATGGAATATGTCGAAAAAAGGCATCAGTAGTGCATGAGGATTAAGAGCGGAATGACAGCTCTGTTTAATTTTATACTCAGTATTTCCATTTTTTTTTTTTATGAATTATGGCCATTAGCATGATTAAATTTCCCCGGGCAATGACGCACTTCAACAAAATGCAAATTCAGACAATCAGCAAAGTGAACACCGAACATGTTTGTGGAGTCAAGGCGCAACAGCTACTAACCAATGCTCTGTATTCGAATAGTTGGGGGAAATAAGTTAAGTATACCTTAGTTTAACCAGACCACTGAGGATTAACAGCTCTCCTAGGGCTAGCCCGAAGGATTAGATTTATTTTACGTGGCTAAGAACCAACTGGTTACCTAGCAACGGGATCTACAGCTTATTGTGGAATCCGAACCACATTACTGTATAACGAGAAATTAATTTCTATCTCCGGAAATAAATTTCTCTAGTTCTTCATTGGCCGGTCGGAGAATCGAACGCGGGCCCAGCCGAGTGCTATCCGAGAACGATACCAACCCGTCCATTGAGGACCTAGTTGGGGAAATAGAAACCAATACATATTACAAAATATAATATCCTTTTCTGATCGTGGTGCTCCTCTTAATTCTCTTTTAAAATAACAAGAACTTCCAAATCGTTAGTTCATCACCGCTGGAGAAAGTTAAGCGCTAAGGGAACTTTTTTGAGTGTTGCTGGTGTAACATTTTCAAAATGGTTTTGGTCCTCTAAACTCTTACCTGGACAGCAGCCGGCACTGGGTCATTTGGACCTTTGCTCTATGGCGGAATAAGTAAATGATTATTGAAGGTTAAAATGGTTCCGGTAGCAAACTCCATGACAAGGACTTGATCAGGTAAGTAGAGAGCGGATGATAGCGAGCTAGCTAGGTAGAGAGAGAGAGAGAGAGAGAGAGAGAGAGAGAGAGAGAGAGAGAGAGAGAGAATAACGTTATTAATTGATGCCCCACTCCTCACCTGTGCCTCTTGAACTATTTATCGTAAGTTAATGGAAAGCTTTGTATTTCTACATCCCATCAAGTTGCTGGTGTATGACAGTTAAAATCACTACAAAAATAACAATTAGAGTGTATTCTAGAATCTATGAACCATTTCACTTAACTTGCTATCCCCATCGTTGTATTTTCGTTTTTTTATAGTTTCAATGTGTTACATCGGAAAATTTATTAGTTAACTGAAAATAACTATTCTTACTTGTTATATAATTATTAAAACGTTGAGAATTGTAAATATATATATATATATATATATATATATATATATATATATATATATATATATATATATATATATATATA
>NC_089741.1:72096023-72116023 GCF_040412425.1 Macrobrachium rosenbergii | reverse complement strand
AAGCACATTTGCTTACGATTTTCTGGTTCGCTTGATGTGTTTCATCAGGATAACTGTCTTTCCCCACAGTTTTTCTTGTGTTTGCAAGTGTGGAAGACTGAGTAATGATGAAATTGTGAGCTAAAGTATACCTTAGTTTAACCAGACCACTGAGCTGGTTAACAGCTCTCCTAGGGCTGGCCCGAAGGATTAGATTTATTTTACGTTGCTAAGAACCAACTGGCTACCTAGCAACGGGACCTACAGCTTATTGTGGAATCTGAACCACCTTATAACGAGAAATGAATTTCTATCACCAGAAATAAATTTCTCTAATTCTTCATTGGCCGGTCGGAGAATCGAACGCGGGCCCAGCAGAGTGCCAGCCGGAAATTGTGAGCTAATTTTAAGCAATTTTAAGATGTGGTTATTGGGTGAATGAATGAATTTAAGGAAAAAAACAAAGAAATTTTACGACCAGATTACAGTACCCCAAATGGTGAAAGGGTGAAAGCTCGAAACAAAGACATTTACGGGGAAGTAGCGATGTCTCTAATGGTCTCCGAGGTTCTATTTAAATTGGAACGACTCCAGCAGAGTCTCTTCTTAACGAGCTTCACCCTGGATTTGAAATACCGTCCAATAATTCATGGATTCCTCGATTCCAGTTTAAAGGAGTGTCTTCTTGAAAATTTCCCCGCTCTTCAAAGCGCGTTGACAATGTAAAAGAAGTAATATTTGTGAATTAGGTAAATATTTCATTTCACTATTCAGCAGACAATAGTAATGAATTATTATCAAAAGACTGAAACTTTGATGAAGAAGATTGCTCCCTAGCCTCCAATCGTAACAGAAGAGTTCTTAATTTAGATTGACGAACGCAGGACCATCATAATAATTATTATTATATGCATCCCGTCGTTGTTCTTCAGCTGCTAGTAGGAAATGTATTTCCCTATAGTATTTATATGCGTGTAAAAACTAGCTCTCATGTTTTGTCCTTCATGATTAGACGTGAATACTCTTAAATTGTCAACATTTTCATTTTGATTTGGATCCTCTTCTTCTGTATAAATTTAAGTTAATTTAAGTTACTTTCTAAAGTTTTTATTCTTAATAAAGTGTTTTATTCTACAGTTACTAATAACGTGGATGACGTATTGTACTTAAATAAGAATCAGTCGCAATAATGGTCTTATAAATAATTTACCGATAATGCTAGGGATTCAATTTATTAGTGGCGACATAAATAATGAATAAATCCCCACAGAATGGGGACAACCCTATCTTAATTGTGCTTCATTGGCTACCTATTAGAGCAGAATCGAAATTGAAATTTGCTTTGACGAACGTCACTATGAAGAATAAAAAACTGAAACATGTAAAAGATCTCTGGGAAGATACTACTGAAAGCGCTGACAGAGCAAGAAAATGATAAAATATAAGTTACTGGAGCCAAGTTACTAAAGATATATAGGAAAGAGGACTCTTGAATGCAAAGCTGCCAGGCTATTCAAAGAACTTAAAGAATGTGAACACAAGAGACATTTAAGAATAAAATAAAGGATTATCCGTTCAAAGAGGGCTATGAAACAGAACGAGAAATTCAAGAAAACAAATGGCTGAGCCATTTTCCAAATCGTCTAGCACCGAAAAATTAACATACATTGACAGACAGCCATGATAACACTGTGGATGTGATAGCCCGCAGACAGAGGAAAAGGGGGAAAAGTTGAGGGAAGGAAGCGAGAGACAATAATAAACGAAAGCAGAAAGAGAGAGAGAGAGAGAGAGAGAGAGAGAGAGAGAGAGAGAGAGAGAGAGAGAGAGAGAGCGATGAAATATGACGGTGATCCCGTTGTTCAAGCATTGTAACGTATGCTTAGGTCTCGACTTTTTCTAGAATCAGTTAACTGAGAAAGCTTGGCACGCCTCGTATAAAGAAAAGTGCATAAGATTTTCAGTTAGGGTGAGCTTTCCCTTATTGCTTATTAGCCTTCAATAATATTATCCGTTTTGAGGCTTAATCGGCACGCCGTTGAAAAACCTATATCTATAAATGCGCCTCCACAAATAGCTTTCTGATTTTTATTTATTTGGATTAAGAAATACTATGTCAATAACGACAAGATTATGCTGTGCTTAGTACGAGAGAAGGGGGAATGCATTCATGTACGTAGGCCTATGATAAGCTTACCTCTCACCAACCTTGTCACTTAACAATAGACCTAAACTCGAAGTAAGACCCGACGACGGGTTTGTTGTCAATAAAGTGATCAAAGTGAGCTAAGGCAGAAACGTGTTTCAAAACCGTTAGAAATGAGGGTTCCATTCTAGCATCACCGAGGAAACTAAAATCGTTAGACTATGCATTTGAATACTTAGCTTGACTAAGCTAACCTGTCGCAGCTTTTCGTTTCTCACATGAGATAAGTGCATTGCCAATACACCATTTTCTTTTTAAACAAATCTTTTTGCAACGTTTTATATCTCGATATACACATGGTTCCCATCAAATGCAGCCGGCTTTGCTAAAAAGCTTCTGTGGCATTAACATCCTCGCCCAGTTCACCATAGGCCTAACTCATTTTATGCTTACTGCGTGGTTTCTAATTACTTTCATAAAACAAGCAATAAAAGGAAAGTTATTACTGAGATTAGTAGGAAAGAAGGCGATGACAAGTGTGCAACATTCGGACTACAAAGGAATTTAGTGAGTTCTGGGTGAATCAGTTGTGACTGCTTTTACAATTTTAGTTAAGAAAAAACGGCTTTGTTACTTATGGAGACAAATTTATGAAGAAAACGACGTAACTGAAACACGTATTTTAGACATTAGTTGTATGAGCGGTACGTATATTTCTAAGGAATCGTAACAATCCTACGAAAGGACTCGAGTTTGTAATTCTGTTCCTTATTATAAAAGCTGTAAGTTATAGAATCTTTATAATAATCGCCGCTGAAAAAAAAATTGTGGCCATATCTTTTGGCACGATTACTCATAAAACAGTTTCACACATTTTAAGAGCTGATTACTTGATATAGACTGCTACACTGCAATAAAAGCTAGATTCCCCCGTCCCTCCTTCTCTGGTTGTTCATATATGTTGACTAAGATCTCGTACTGGAACTTACTTTTCATATTATTGTCGCACAGGTTGATCTATGGTAACTCAGAAGGACATATTTATTATTAAAAAAAGTGTCCACTATTCTATATATATATATATATATATATATATATATATATATATATATATATATATATATATATATATATATATATATATATATATATATTCTGTCTTAAATACAGATAATTGCTCTGCTACGAATTCAGTGTCTATTTGAGATGATTCGAAAAAGATGGAATTAAGACAATAAGCGACCGACATCATCAGCGGAGTTGCCATGACAAAATCTTCATAGAAAAAAAGTTTCCATATTAGATCAGTTGGCACCGACTATAATTAACAAATAGATAAACCTCACCGGATAAACCTAACGAGGGCCTGAGGAAAAGCCTAGAATAATAATAATTAAATAAACAAAATGTAAAACAAAAGGGATTATGACGAAGCCATCTTCAAAGCCCGGTGCATTAAACACCAGATTATGCAACGGAATATTGATTAACCGGAGAAAAAAAGACGAAAGAATAATTTGGATTGATGGATTGGCGGGGAAGTGGTCTTCGCTCTGTCCTGTCCCGGAACTCCAAACCGAGAGGAAGTCCTGACTCAGCGACTCCCACGAGGGTATTCGACCCGCCCAACCCTAGGTCTTCATCTTAGGTCCACTGAACCGAACAGGACCCTCGGGACATCAAACGTTAGTCTCAAATCAAACTCCACGTCAAATGGAAGCCTCAAGGCTCTTTACTTTGCGAAACCCAGGGATCAGAGAAAGAAACAATGCCTGTATATCTGAACAAAGTTTATTTCTTATGTCGAAAGATTATTATCTTTTGTAATATCTATGAAAATTTCAAGAACTCTGTATTTGTTTGCATAGTCACTGACTAATTATAAAACTTCCTTCAAACCAATTATTATCATAACTACTTAAGAGTTTTAAAGGCTTTCTAAGAATTAAATGTACCGTCAATCACGAGTACAAAAATTAGAAGCCTATTTGTGAGAGAATAATTCACACTGTAAAGGGACACTGCAATGTGTGTACTTGTTATTTCCAACAACAAGTACACATATGCACAATTAAAACATAAAAGGGCATCTGAAAAGTTCAGTGCACGATGAGAAATAGTTTTTAAATTTTCGTTTTATTTTCTATAAGTGTTGCTGAAAAGAACTTGATGGTGTGGCAAAAAAGTGAAACTAGGATTCCTGACTAAAAAATGTGGTACTAATCTAATTTCGTAATTGATGACAAGTATACACCTAAAATTATTTATTATTTATAAAAGGCAGTGGAAAATTGTGAATGATCACTATTACGACTTAGCACTAACGATCGAAGTGATAGGTTTGAGAGTGTAATTTGACAGATCTTGCTAAATTCTTTTAAATCCCAACATTCAGTGTTACAGAGTCATTATCTGCCAATAATGGAACTAGAATTATTCTTAAGCAGCACTTCTTGGAAACCATGGAATATTGAAAATGGACAAAATTTTGAGTCTGTTGAGAAAATTCAAGAATTTTCTCATTGGTAATGAAAACAATTGCTGCATCAGTCGCACTGATTTTGAGGTAAATTCTTTTCTGTACTACGTACAAGTTTCTTCTACTGCAGAAGGAGGGGAGCAAATGCATCTCTGGACATAGTTTAGAAATGTCGAGTCTTTAAGAACAACAACAAATTCATAATTCAGCGCATCTCTAACTTTCTTCGATGCCACGCTATGTCGAGCTGCAACGAAATGTTAATGCTTTTATAGGTAACTGTTGTATTTGTAAAGGAAAAAGGTTTCTTCGTGCGTCCATAACCTTCCTTTGGCGAAATGTATATTGCTCATATATAGTTGTACCTTTTTTTCTGTGAGGATAGACATTACTGTACAAATAGAGAACCGTCATTTTAAATTAAACTCTGTTACTGCTACCATAATACTCTATAGTCATCATTATTTAGGCATAATATTTCAGTGTGTGTGTGTGAGTATTTGCAAGAGAGAGAGAGAGAGAGAGAGAGAGAGAGAGAGAGAGAGAGAGAGAGAGAGAGAGCTTTTGGTGAAGCACTTGCGTTGCGGCATCTAGCTGCGACAGCGGCACTGCCACACCAGTAGCTACGATTATGGCTCCTAGAGTAACATGGTGGTGATGCCACCCCCATCGACCAGTGTAAATGCATCATAACGCCTTTGGAACCGAACAGAACGCATCAACACTCGGCCTGTCAGAATTCACTACACCATTGCACCGGCTAACTGCAACCCACCCGCGTGTAATTAAATAAGCATCACAATTAGTAGCATTAGTAATGAAGATAAGGAAAATGTTGAGGATAATTATGATAATATTTAGATATACATCGCTGTGAAATACTGTGTATTGCTGAGATATTAGGGAGTAGGAAAATACATTAAACTTGCAAGACTAAAGTACATTTTTTTACAAGAAAACTCGAGTTTTTATTAAAAAGTTCTCCCTTTAATACCAACTAGCTGTTAAACGCTAGAAAAAAAAATCCTCACATGTACTGAAATGTAACGAACAAAAGAATAGAAAAAAAGTTTATTTTAAAACTTTAGTAAATTGTTTCAACTAAGAGAATACACTGAGTATTAAAGCCATATATTTTTTAGCATGAACGTAGAGTCAACTTATAATTCCGCATATTTTTCTTTTCCATATGGATTAAGTAATTACCATAATAGACTTCTAAGTCAATGCTCGTAGGGTTATCTCTCTCTCTCTCTCTCTCTCTCTCTCTCTCTCTCTCTCTCTCTCTCTCTCTCTCTGCGTCAGTTACATAGGTACTGTGACGTCAGTTTCAGTAGCCATAATCAGTCAACTCTCTCTCTCTCTCTCTCTCTCTCTCTCTCTCTCTCTGTCTCTCTCTCTGCGTCAGTTACATAGGTACTGTGACGCCAGTTTCAGTAGCTATAATCAGTCAATCTCTTTCTCTCTCTCTCTCTCTCTCTCTCTCTCTCTCTCTCTCTCTCTCTCTCTCTCATTTGCTGTGATTATACTGGAGTGAAAAACCAGTTTCTAGTGCGTGAAGATATTTTTTTCACTGTCATTCCGTCTATCTATTTATGATTGATGGATGAGTTTTTCCTTCCTAGGGCCAACGTCACCACATCATCATATCAGGCAGTTTATTGAGAATTGTTACAGCTGTGGTAGTAAGCAGTGTAATCTAGATATTTCTGTCTTGGGAATTGACAATGCTTTGGGGTGTAGATAAATTATACCTCAAGGAAAGTGAGTGCAGAGTAAAGGGATATTAGTTTCATGGTCAAAGAAAATTCAGCTGAATGGAAAATGAGCTTTTTCCTCGAGGCTGAACACCATGCAAAAGTCACCACATGGCCGGGTATGTGATTAGGACCCTACACCCAGCTCTGATTTTGTAAATAAATATAGATTTGTTGGTAGGTCTGGGGTTCCTGGAATTAATGAGTTTTGTAGAAACGGCCGGAGAAGAATATTTTTTGAGAAATTCATGGTTTCCAAATAAGAGTATTTTTAAGTATAACTAGATTAAGACAAAGGAGACCAAAAAGGTGTACTCACCCAGTTGATGTCTGTCTCTATCTATTCATATATATATATATATATATATATATATATATATATATATATATATATATATATATATATATATATATATATATATATATATATATATATATATATCATATAAAAGTGAATGTTTGTTTGTTTGTTTGGATGCTACAGAAATCTGAACTGCTTGACAGACCAAGACAAAATTTGGTACATGTACTCTATGTCACCCCAGAAAGGCTTATAACTCAAAAGCGAACCCATACCCTATGACAGACATACAAACACAGAAAAAAAAAATGAAATTTTCGTTTTTACATCACCTTTTCCTTCAGTGCTTTATGGGTTAATTCTCATTTTTCACCCGACGCTCCACCTTTTCTTCCAGGCGTTATCAGACTTATGATTAACCTACAACAGTAAATTCAAACCCCCTATAACATCAATTTTTTTTTATCAGAATTTATGTGAATTTGGTTCATAATTTATGAGAATTATTAATATAATTGTTTACTGCCTCGATAAAATCAACATTGAAAACCTACAGGGCATAAAACTAGTGGAACACGACTATGTTCCAGCTTCCCTTCCACTGCTACGTGAAAGGAATCTTTGCCATATATCACTCATTAAACTCCCCCCACTGCAAACCCTGCAATCAGTTTAGTACATCCAAAAATTAAACAGGTGTGTTTGACAGTATTAGAATTACTCTCATTCGGTCATAAAGCAATGTTATTCAAAATATAACTGTTACCATCACACCAGTCAGCTCTTGCAATTCTTGCCATGGAAAAAAGTAGTAACAGACCAAATGAATTTGTGACAGACTTACCCCCTCATTAAAAAAAACTATTCTCATCAAAATTACCACATTTTTTTCGGTGTTCATCTTGAGCCAAACGTATCTTAATCATCCTTTCCAATGACACACAAATTCTTAAGTGCCTTGTGGTATTACTATCATCATATATAAGTAATTAATAAAAAAAAAAATTTAGTTACGGACACAACTTTGGAGATCAAGAAATAGTTGATCACCATTTGTGCATGTGTATTAGTAGACCAAATGCTTCTGTGACACATCTACCCCCTCATTAAAAAAATTACTTGCAGCGAAATTATCACTTTTTTTTTTAGTGTTCATCTTAAGCCAAACATATCTTAATTATACATTACCAATAAAATACAAATTCTTAAGTACCTAAAGGTATTATCATTATATCTAGAACGAATCTCCTTCGGTTTTTTGTGCAGTGAATTTCACGTAATAGATTAAAGATCCTTCTACTGTTGAAAAGGAGACAGAACTTCTCCCCCCCAACCCCCACAACACACAAACAAATACAAAGACACACCTGAGCACATGTCGCAGAAATATAAGATTTTTTATTTATTGTCTTTGTTCAGTGATGTCGTTTATGCTTTTTAGACAAGGGAATGTAAATTCATCTCCCCTTTGTCTTCCCCTCACCCTCTCTTCCCCCCTCCTCCTTCCAGTTCCCCATCCCCCTTCCCTCTTCCCTTCTCTTTCCATCCTCCCTCCCCCTCCCTCCCCTATCCCTACCCCTTCCTCTTCCCTTCCCTCCTCTTCCATTCACCCTCCCATCCCTATCGTTCCCCTCCCCTCCCTTCCCCATTCTCCATCCTCCTCTATCTTCTCACTTCTTCCCCCTTTATTCATCCTTCTTCCCTCTTTCCTCCCCTCCCCTTACCACTTCCCTCTTCCCTCCCACTACCCTTAGCCTGTTAGTTTTAAAGGGACTACCCATAGGCCGTTATACAGAATTCAGGTTAGTCAGCTATATATATATATATATATATATATATATATATATATATATATATATATATATATATATATATATATATATATATATATATATATATATACATACATATATATATATATATATATATATATATATATATATATATATATATATATATATATATATATATATATATATATATATATATATATATATATGAAGATAAAAGGCCCACAAAAACACTATTTGAATGTTGCAACCATATATTTCCGGGCACTTCATTTCTGTGCCCTGTTCACTGGTAAAAAATATGGACAGATGAAATGTTACAAGGATATATATACAAAGCATATATAGCATTAAGTCTCCGATGGTATGCAGGTGACCGTTTCTAAGAAGGAGGAGAATAAACAATTCCCTGGTGGATACTGGCCTCATTAACTTCCGTTTGGCGACAATTCTGGTGGTCGTGTTGCCTGGAACACCTTCTTCAGAACCAGTGTGAGGATTAAAGCATCGATGTCGTCCGATTTCCAATGTCCTCCTGACAAGTTCATATTGTTGGTGTGATTGATGATAGCAGACTCCAGCATCTTTCTTTGTCCGTACAAAAGAAAGATGCCGGAATCGGCAATCATCAATCAAACCAACAAATATGAACTTGTCAGGAGGACATTGGAAATCGGACGACATCACGCTATAATCCTCAGACCGCTTCTGAAGGTGTTCCAGGGAACACGACCGCCAGAATCGTCGCTAAACGGGAGTTAATGAGGCCAAAAACCACTAGGGAATTGTTTATTCTCCTTCTTAGGAAGTGGTCACCTGCATACCATCGGAGAATTAATGCCACACCTATATATGCTTTGTATATATACCATTGTAACATTTCATTTGTCCATATTTTACCAGTGAACAGGGGCACAGAAGGAAGTGCCCAAAATATATGGTTGCAATGTTCAAATAGTGTTTTATGGGCATTTTTATCTTCATATTATATTGAAGTATTACAGTAAAAGACATTCATATATATATATATATATATATATATATATATATATATATATATATATATATATATATATATATATATATATATGTACCCACAAAACACACACACACACACACACACACTCACAAACACACACACACACACACACACACACACATATATATATATATATATATATATATATATATATATATATATATATATATATATATATATATATATATATATATATATATATATATATATATATATATATATATTGGTACATATGTGGCTGGGGATTGCTTTGGTACATAACTGGCCTTATTAATTGCCACAAACACATAATGAGGAAAAGAACAAAAAAATTGGCAAGGTCGCCAAGACACAATCCTAGGATTTTAAAATTACTTTAATTACAAATTTACAGGGTAAATTGGCAGCATAAATAACACCAGGACTCCACTAAATGTTTAACTGGGAAGAACCCAGTTGCTAAGGGGTGTAATAGATAATGAGAATCTATTCCATGGATAAATTACATAAAATTCAACCGATTTTTTTAATGATATAATTCCCAGAAATCTTAGGTCAGGATAGACGCAAACTTGGTATAAGAACCCGGGACATCACTCCTGTAGGAACAGAAAGATGTCTAATTAACACGCTGCCTAATTACCGTCTCACACATATATATAAATTATGGAAAATGTTCAGATGAGGTGTTACGTTAATTTTGCTTTTGCAAATGGGGGAATTTCACTCTAATTTGTGGTCTTCAATGCAACACCTGATGCACATATGTTACGCTGCACTTGAGAGTAGAAATGAAGGGAATATTTAAGTGTGAGTAAGTTCAAGAGAAAAAGATAAAGATAACAGATACCAGGCAAATTTCCTCGTTCCAAGATGTAACTTTGCACATTGCATATGCTTCATAAAGAAATGAGTAGTGCAGTTTCTTCCTTCAGTTGTGGCAAGATATCATGGTCGTGATGGTTTGCTGTCAGGATAGAGATGCCGTTAGGAGAAAGGCCCCTGGAAAAGGAAGTTCAGCTGAGGTTCCCCTGTGGGTTGTTGACCATCAACTCTCTACGATTTTTCCAGCATGTTTTCTCCTCAAGATTTGTCTCCAGCTATCTCCTATCATATGATCTAGGAAACAAAGCAATCCACTTGCAGAACAGTAGTAGACAGGTATTGACTGAGAGAAAAATGCCATTAACATACAGTTTCACAAAACCTATAGGTGTTTACTCATGAGAACATTTAGTTTAACAAAAGGAGGTCATAAACAGGGGAGACTGCTAGCTACAGACTACCCCTCTCACTTGCTTTATATATATATATATATATATATATATATATATATATATATATATATATATATATATATATATATATATATATATATATATATATATATTGTTACATGTGAGGTCTTGGCTGATCATGTATTATTCAATTTACGTAATTTTTACGGCCCTGCAAACCAAGATTACACGTAACCTGCCACTTGAAGCCAAAAGTTAACCTCAAAGACAGTCGTTAATTAGCCAAAGGTCGCCAGTTAAGGGTAATTAACCTTAACAAGAATATTTGAGATGCATTTGATTTTAAACGCAAGCGGTTCTTCCAAACATTCGGAATGAGGCATACAAAAGCATCGGGACTTAAAACTGTGTTGCTTACCCTAACCTAGGTATTTTACTGGAATAACGGGGTTGAAGCTAACAATATAATAATTTGGCTTAATCTAGACTTCGTAAACACATATACCGTAAGTGGGGATGAAGGAGGAAACAAAAGAAATGCGAAAATACAGGAAAAGATAAAGAATGGGCGAAGTTTTGAACAAAAAGCGACTTTACCTTGGGACGAACGTTTGCGCACCAACCACCGCCAAGAGGAGTCTTCGCAATTGCTTCTTCACTTCACTAATAGAATAATAGACAAAGAAAGGGAGAAGAGGCCCCGTCGGACGTGTGGTCTCTCCGAATGCTCCAGTCTCTCTGAAGTTCCCTGACTGGCCTAGGTCAAAAACAGTCACCCCAGGTGTCTGCGTTCTTGTTAAAAACATTCGCCAAGAGACAGGTAGGAAGGAAAAAAGGGACCTTAGGACCACCTATTTTTAAGGCTGATAGGGAAATTTTCCTATAGGGTGAAATGCCTAAATTACCTATCCCGTTCTCCAACGGACGTTAAGGTTTGAACTGAAGATGCTTCTAATCTAGACAACGTCTTTTCCCGGTCTCAGTCAGGCTGATATTTTTACAATCAAAAGTTATGAGGGCGAACAGCAGTAATATTTGTAAAAGCTCCCCCCCTTAAGAGGGCCTTCACTCCCTTTTCGGGCGTGAAGGTCTATACTAAGCAAGCTGTTCGCCTCTAGTAGGTTACTCTCCTTCCCCTGAGCAGATTAGTCCTGGTTAGCCTACCTAGCTACAGAACTACCTAACCCTAGATAGGACATGAGCTATAATCACTACTTTACCTAAGTCTAATAGTACGAGAAGGTGCTTACGGTTATTATAGGCTACCTCCTTCAATCATGATGTGTTTTGACCTAGCCTAGTGGTACATTCTATGATATTCCCTAGCCTAACCTATCCTAACCCGACCGTAGCACCAACATAAGAGTTAATATTCTAACTAAATTACAACATGGTTTATGTTTAATACAATTAAAAATTACTAGTTAATTCATGAGGGTTGCCTCATATGATAAATGGGTGCCTCACGGAGGTCTTAAGCCATGCGTGTCCTGAGCATTGTGGCTCGGTTCACAATAGTTAAGATTATTGAAATTAGTTAGGTTACTTACGTGATTACTGCAGCTCGGTGGTAAGTGGAAGGAACAAGGTTACTAAATTGATGTACCGTACTTTAAGGCAGCCTAGGCTATGTACAAATAAAAGGAAGAGATCACACTGGCTACCTCCTCTGGGCAAGGGGCCAGGATCACTCTTAGATGTTAGGGCACTAGTGCCAGGATGAGCTTATAGCTCGGCAACTACTGGGCTCTCTTCCACCCCTTCTTCTTCTTCGGGTTCCTCCAAGGCCTATCAGTAGCTGGCCTAGCAGGTGATGAGAGCACCGACTCCGGGGACAGGCCAGAAGGGCTAGCGGGCGCGAAGTCAGGGGCAACTGCAAAAGCTGCGGGAGGACTCCCTACTCCGGCTGCTGCGACAACCGGAGCGAGAGCGATCTCGACTTCTGCGTCCGAGGATGCCAGTTCCTGGTCTTCCAAGGAAGGTGTACCATTTCGATCCTCCAGGGTTCATCCCTGAGTCAAATTTTGCAAAGAAGATTTTTGCAAAGAAGAAGTTTTGGGTGCTGGAGGCTCTCCAGTCGCGATGATCAACTGCATGGGGAATCCTAAATCTCCCGGAGTAGGATTCGCCCCGTGATTTAGACCCGGCATAGGGGCCTTTTCCATTGGTAGCTCAACGTCCGGGACGGACGGAGTCTGGCACTGCTCAGTGCTCGCAAGTGGCACTGGCAGCAGTTGAGGGTCAGGCATGCCTGACGAGGGGTCCGGAGGTGCAATACCTCGCGGACGACTTGGGTTTGGCTGCGGCAGAGATTCCTGCCCCAGCGGGAGATCGTAGCCTCTCGGTGAGTTTTGTTCGGGGGCGTCCGCTGGGCGTTGCTTGTTTGGGCAGCCCTCCCAATTTGTGGAGTGGTCTGCCCGCTTGCACGTCCTGCAGTGGTACTGCTCCTCCTGAATCTCTCTTCACGGAGGGGGAAGACCTCTTGGTGGGCCAACCCTTCGCAATAGGAGAGGGCTAGGCCTGGAATAGTTTGGGTTGTGCCCCTTCCGCGGAACACTTTGGTGCGCGGAAGGTGGAGGTTTGTCATTATTGACAGTGTTAGATGGGGCCTCCGTGGAGGAGGTAACGCGGCTGCGGAGTGGCGTTGGTGATGGGCTTCCGCAGAGAAGATCCCGACCCAACAAGAAAACCACTCCGGGCCGAATTCCACCTACCACGCCGAGGCGGTGGGGTATCGTGCCCCAAGGTGTCCTAACCTGGAGTTGGACAGTAGGAACGGTAATGGTGTGGCCCTCTATCCACTTCATTTCCCACCGGGTTTCTTCGTCAACCATGGCACCGGCTGGCACTTGGGCCCTAGTGATCAGGCTAATGTCTGCCGCAGTGTCTACTGTGACCAGAAGGGTCACTGGCAGGCTAGTGCTCTGAAGAGGGGTCACCGAGATGAACTGGGTTTCCAGTCTCTCGGGGTAAAGGATCCGGTGCGGACCAGCAGCAGAAAATGAAGTGCTGATTAGGTTGACAAATTTGGTGGTGGGGACATGATGTGGACAGGCCGGAGATCCAGCATTGTAGTGGCTAGCAGCCCCACAGGGTTCGCATAGGCCTTTTGGATGGGCTCGGTGGCCTGCAGTAACTGTTGGAGGAGAGGGCTGAGCGGATGAATCGGGAGCGGAGTTCTGGCTGGTAGGGTTAGGCTGCTTATTAGTGCCGAGTTTGTATCGGCACTCAGCTTCAGCGTGGCCCCCCTTCTTGCAATAGTTGCACAGGGTCTTGCTAGGCAGTCCATTCTTCGTGCGAGTGGAGTTCGAGAGGTAGGCCGGAGGGATGATTCGCTTCTGAGAGGTGCTATGCGACTGATTGAAAGTTTCCCACGAATCAGCCATGCGACAAGCTTCCATAAGTGTGGAGGGCTGTTTATCGTTAAGATATACCGCAAAGGGCCCAGGCACACATTGGAAAAGGTCTTCTAGCATGGTTCGATTGAAAAGATCCTCAAACGTCGTGCAGGCCAAGGAGTCGAACCAGCGCGTACCGGACTGGGTTTGTGACATGCCCATTCCGTCCAAGACCAGCCGACTTCCTTGGCAAGACCTCGGAACCGTTGTCTCCATTTTTCTGGGGTTATCTCTGCAGGCCTTTGTAATGACTCTACGAACTTCTGCCATGTTGCCTCTCTGGCTCTTCTCCAGTGAGAGAGCGCTGCCTTGGCTTTTCCTCCATATGCTTGGCTAGTATTAAGGCTCTCTCCATCTCCGTGGTGCTGTAGTTATCGAAAAAGAGCCTCTGATCTCCTC
The DNA here is from genome assembly GCF_040412425.1 of Macrobrachium rosenbergii. Lineage (NCBI taxonomy): Eukaryota > Metazoa > Arthropoda > Malacostraca > Decapoda > Palaemonidae > Macrobrachium > Macrobrachium rosenbergii. Next base: position 72,101,518 of record NC_089741.1, on the reverse strand, counting down.
CAGCCATGCTTCTGGCTCGTCCTCAGTCCACTTGGGGACTAGGGAATTGATGCTCGAAATTGGAGCGTTTGATGCAGCAGGTGTAGGACTGGAGGCTTGCTATCGAGCCATAGCTTCGGCATTCTCCATTTTCGCTCTTTCCAGCTCGAGCTCTTTCTCCTTGCAAGCTAGCTCACTTTCCTTGCAGGCTAACTCATGCCGTCTTCTTCTTTCTTCTCTTTCCTCTTCTAATTGCCTTTGCTCGGCTTCATACGCCCTTTGTTCTTCTTCATACATCCTCTGCTCGAGTCTTTCTTCCTTCTCCCGCTTGGCCAAGTCGTCCACTTGCTCCTTGACCCAGGTAGTAAGTTCCGAGCCGGTGAGACCTGCCGCCGTCCCCAGCCCCAGGAAGGTTTTATAATGCTCTGCTGCCATGGTTCTGGTGGGGAAGGGCGTCTAACTGGGTCGACTGGGCGTACTTGGGCAGCGAGGAAGTGTCTCTTCAATGACGTGGCCCCCTTTCAAAAGGTGGCACTGTAGTTTGGGTGTGCCGTGTACAGGTCACACTGGTGGCACTCAGTATCCCTAGGCACTGGTGCAGGTTAGGTCCCAGAAGAACTTTCTCTTCTGTGTTCCCTTTTTTTTTTGTTTATTTATTTTCCTATATGCTTGGTTGGTGGCACTTATGGTGCCAATGTGTTCCTAGGGACCCTCTACTGGAGTCCAACTAGGCTATATGGGAGGAAAGGCACTCTACACCCCCTGCAGAGTGCAACAATCGAATGAGAGAGAAAGGGAAGGTAAAAGAGAGAGAGAGAGAGAGAGAGAGAGAGAGAGTGAAGTAAGCTATTCAAGTGATGACAGTGCAGCAAATTATTGGCACTGTGGAATAAAGTTTTTTTTTTTTTTTTTTTTTTTTTTTTTTTTTTTTTTTTTTTTTAAAGATCCTCGTGAGTGGCTGGTCCCAGTACTGACCCCTTCTTCTTTCAGAGGGTGAAAAACTACTGTTTGCTTCGGTCTGGATAGCAGGCTTCACTCGTGACCGACAGTTTATCACTGTATTGAAATTACTTTTAACTTCTCCTCATCTATTGTGGGACAGAGGTGTTTCTTTTATTTGGTTTACTGTATTCGAATTAATTAGCCTAGTGTCGGCCGTTCTTTCTTTGAAGAGGGTCACGTACACTTAGGTTAGGAATGCTTACTTGAATGACGAGAGAGAGAGAGAGAGAGAGAGAGAGAGAGAGAGAGAGAGGAAGATTTTCAATCAGCTAATTTCTTGCTGCTTGAGAACATGCAAAGCAAAGATCTTATAAATGCACAATGGCATGGATCTTAATAAAATGATATAGACGTCGTCTTGGCTTCCTTAGGGATTGCTTTTCTATCTTAATTTTCCTGGGAGCCGACGTCACAAAAGTTTATCGTAAAATTTTAAATTCTCTTTATATGATTTTTATAGCAGGTATTTGTATAGGAACTTGTTATGGTATTACTCCTAACTAAGGCCTATCTTTCCCTGCCTAAATTATCTTTTGTTTTTTTTTTTGTCTACCGAAGTCTGTCTAACTTCTACTGCGCCGAGAAAGTAGTTCCAAAAGGGCTGGGAGCAGAGTGGTCACAACAGAGAATGACAATAACAAGGTCTTAAGATGGCGGAAAATCCCGTTAGGCCTAATTTTCAAAAACAACCTCGCGGCGCGAAGGAAACCAAAATGGCCAGTCCTCTCACAAACAGTTCAAGCAATTCAGAATACCCGCGCGAACACGGCGGAGGAATCCAAAATGGCGGGTATTTCCTTTTAGCACCAAATTCAAAAACAACGCATGAAACAAATGCAGGTATCCAGATTTTACTTTAAATATACCAATCATGCATAGCGTTTTACGTTACGGATGGAAAACTAAATTACCAAACAACTTTGTCTTTTGTTATCGTACTCTTGCGGTGAAACATCCTCAGCAAACAATGGAATAGATTTGCGTGATTCGGAACGGACCAAATTTACTTTACTGAAAATGTATTTTATGATACAATTACTACTTCCGTTCGTTCGCTACTTCAATGGCACGGTTTTTTGAATGATTCCCGCTATATGAACCACGACGATCGGAATTGCCGACGCGATTAGTACATTACTTTGTGTATATGACGTGGGCTCCGCTTTTCTCCGCCTTAGCATTCGTTACTTGAACGACTTCTCGAACGCCAAACGCGGCACAATGCCCTTGTCTTAAACGTTATAAATTATGACTGCTCTGCTCTCGACGCACCCTTGCCTACCTATGGCTAATTCTCACTACCTGTTATTATAACTATTCTCTTTACTGCTTATTATTATGCCTCGTTCTTTGTTTGGAAGAGTGAAATGGAATTCAATATCTGACTTTTATCTTTGGAATTAATGTAATTTTAATTTCCTTTTCTCCAGATTCTTTCTCTAAAATTTACTTTAGATTCTACGCAAGGTCACCAATGTTACGTGTGAGGGTCTTGGCTGATCATGTATTATTCAATTTACGTAATTTTTACGGCCCTGCAAACCAAGATTACACGTAACCTGCCACTTGAAGCCAAAAGTTAACCTCAAAGACAGTCGTTAATTAGCCAAAGGTCGCCAGTTAAGGATAATTAACCTTAACAAGAATATTTGAGATGAATTTGATTTTAAACGCAACGGTTCTTCCAAACATTCGGACGCGAGGCATACAAAAGCATCGAGACTTAAAACTGTGTTGCTTACCCTAACCTAGGTATTTTACTGGAATAACGGGGTTGAAGCTAACAATATAATAATTTGGCTTAATCTAGACTTCGTAAACACATATACCGTAAGTGGGGGATGAAGGAGGAAACAAAAGAAATGCGAAAATACAGGAAAAAGATAAAAGAATGGGCGAAGTTTTGAACAAAAAGAGACTTTACCTTAGGATGAACGTTGTGCGCACCAACCACCGCCGAGAGGAGTCTTCGCAATTGCTTCTTCACTTCACTAATAGAATAATAGACAAAGAAAGGGAGAAGAGGCCCCGTCGGACGTGTGGTCTCTCCGAATGCTCCAGTCTCTCTGAAGTTCCCTGACCGGCCTAGGTAAAAAACAGTCACCCCAGGTGTCCGCGTTCTTTTTAAAAACATTCGCCAAGAGACAGGTAGGAAGGAAAAAGGGACCTTAGGACCACCTATTTTTAAGGCTGATAGGGAAATTTTCCTATAGGGTGAAATGCCTAAATTACCTATCCTGTTCTCCAATGGACGTTAAGGTTTGAACTGAAGATGCTTCTAATCTAGACAATGTCTTTTCCCGGTCTCAGTCAGGCTGATATATATATATATATATATATATATATATATATATATATATATATATATATATATATATATATATATATATATATATATATATATATATATATATATATATATATATTATATATATATATACACACACACACACATGCTAGCTGACCAACCCAATGCTACCCAGGAAAACTCTGAATGACAGCCAATAAATTCTCCATCTTTCTCCTCCCTAACACCCCCTCTTCTCTCTCTCTCTCTCTCTCTTTCTCTCTCTTTTTCCAGTTAAGATAGTTGCTTCTGTTGCATTGCCAGCATTTTTTACATTTTATATTTCACCCCTTCTCATCCCTCATTCCTAGCAGGGCTGAACTTGGACTTAAAGTGCATTGGGAATGTGACTATTCATCTCAGAGACTTCAAGAACTATGGATTTGACACTCATTTCAATAATTTTTGACATTTTATTTTTCACCCATTCTCACACACACTTCCTATCTGGTCTAAACTTGGACTTGAAGAGCATCAGGAGTGTGACTATTCATCTCAGCGACCTTGAAAACTATGGATTAGAGAACTATTATCTGTCGTTATTGGTTATTTTTACATGTCACTCCCTTCCCACCCCTCACCCCCTTTGCTTCCACTGATATCTTACACTTCCCTCATCCCACACACAGCATTCTTTTCCAGACAGAAAGTCATATGTATAATGAAAAGAGTTTATCTAGCTACTAAGTCTATGGGCAAAACCAGCCCTGTTTCAAGGAAGCCCTAACCACCCTCACCTCCTTTGGTACCCTTTGGTGCTCGTGATGTCTTACCCCCACAGCATTTTTTTTTCCTGATAGTAAGTCATCAGTATCCCAAGTTTGGTTGAAATTGCTCAATGCATTTCAGTTATGGTGGAAAATACACACACACTTACATACATACATCCATTTATACATACAGCATATATATATATATATATATATATATATATATATATATATATATATATATATATATATATATATATATATATATATATATATATATATATATATATATATATATATATATATATATATATATATATATATATATATATATATATATATATATATATAAAGATAAAATCCACAGAAGGAAAGGAAATAGGAAACACTGGAGTGCTGCGAGGCCTTCGATACTTACATACTTTACTTAGCAGACTGAAGAAATATAAAAGTAAGTTTACAAAGAAAGCTCATATAAATGACAGATGAGGATTATAAAGGAAACATATGTACCTGGAATCCAATACAATTGAAGAATTAGTAGAACTGTCAAAACAGGGTTAAATATTTAAGAGGTTTTACAAAGGATTAGGATCAACCGTTCAGAAGCAGGGACAGGACAATTAAAAGATTATACAGGGTCGTGACTGACCACCCAAAAAATATTAGTACAACAAAATAATTCTATTTTTTGTAAACAATAATAATTTTTGCAAGATGAACATTTTTACAAATAAAAATTATATTAAACATGCGGATATATAGAAAATATATATCAAGTAACTAACTTGTAATTAAGTCAGTCATTTTATCTTTTAGGTCATTCTTGAGGATTTTTCTATTACAGGGGTCCAAATAATACAAGCCAGGGCTAAGATTAAAATTACAGGTGGAAGTACGCTGGATAATAGTGGACTCCAATAGATTTCTTGAAGAGAAATCTTTCGATCTGGCAATCTCTGAACTTTCAGTCTAATTTATCCTGTGAGAGTTTTCACTTAAATGAATCAATATAGCACTGGATGCTTGTCCAGTTTTGACTGAATACTTATGTTGCTTAATACGTACATCTAAATCTTTGCTAGATTGGCCAATACAAAAAGAGGGGGGCAGTCCAAACATGGAATTTTATATATTATGTTGTTTTCTTTAGCGCTATTTCTTTAACATTCTTTTGAGTGTGTTATTATAAGAAAAAACGAGGTTGACAGTAAAAGGTTTTAACAATGATTTTATGTTTTCAAAACCACTAAAATAAGGCAAGCTAAGAATGTTCTTAGGGGTTTCTTTCTTCATGTTACTTTCACTATAAAACTTTTTATGGGCTTTGTTGTAACAAATATCTAGTATATGTGAAGGATAACATAAATCTGTCCCTATTTTTCTTATGTATTCAATTTCTTGATCCAAATACTGGGGACTGACAATGCGCAAAGCTCGTAAAAACGTAGAGGAAA
>NC_089741.1:72023523-72091023 GCF_040412425.1 Macrobrachium rosenbergii | reverse complement strand
GTCTTCGTTAGACGTAGCTTTCTCAATATCTCGGGCGTCATCATCCTTCCTCTTAAACACATTTCAACCTCTTGTTATAAGTTTGATGTAAAATTTTGCATAAATAAAATATGGTTAAAAAATTACATTCGCTTCTAAATATTTACATTCGATGGTATTACTAAAATAAACATTTCCTCGTGGCCGCTTTTTTCTTTTTGATTTATCACATTGTCTGAATATCCATTTGCTTGTCAGATATTTTCACGTATAAACTTTTGTAGAAACATTCTAAGACAGCTAATGGACAACAACACTTACCTTAATAATAATAATAATAATAATAATAATAATAATAATAATAATAATAATAATAATAATAGTAGTAGTAGTAGTAGTAGTAGTAGTAGTAGTAGTAGTAGTAGTAGTAGTAGTAGCATTATTAGCAGTAGCAGGATTTTCAGCAATATATATATATATATATATATATATATATATATATATATATATATATATATATATATATATATATATATATATATATATATATATATATATATATATATATATATATAGTATATATATATATATATATATATATATATATATATATATATATATATATATATATATATATATATATATATATATATATATATATATATATATATATATATATATATATATATATATATATATATATATATATATATATATATATATATATATATATATATATATATATATATATATATATATATATATATATATATATATATATATATATATATATATATATATATATATATATATATATATATATATATATATATATATATATATATATACTTTACTTTTCGGTTGACGTGCCTATGCTATATGACTGAATTATGAAACTACAAGCCAACTGTAATATTTCTTTAAAATTTACAATCGACTCTCACCAGCATATCGAGCTCGTGCAAAAAGGACTGGTAATGTGTCCACTTTTGACATCGATAGAGGCCTTGGGTGTCTAATAAAAATGTAAAGGACAAAATCAGCATTCGAGGCAAATTAGGTTATTATTGTACTTTCAGTGGGGTGGGGGGTCAATTATCATTTCGATTTCGAAAGAGGAAGGCGAGTAAAATAAAATAAAAATAAGAGCGACCCCTCTCTTGTACAGTAGAAACGAGGTCTGAAGAGAAGACTCTTCTGTTCATCTTTTATACTTTTAATGTTCATTTCGTAGTCTCGCTAGTCATCTATGACACTATTATGAAAAAAATATATATATAAAAGCCTATAACTTGTGTTTTCTTTCTTATTTTCGCATGTCAATTGTCAAGTATTTCAGTTTTTTGAGGAACTAAATATGACGGTATCATTGCCATGCCTATGTTCAGATCAGGACCCACGAAGACAGGTCGCCAGACAAAGGGTTAGTGATGAATCACCGGTGTCGACTGCTTAAAGAAAGTCAAGGCCCATGATTTACGCGTTGTAAACCAAGGACAGTTAAGTATCTAGTACTATTGTAAATATATATAGGTTACTTGAGGACAAATGTATTTCCATTTATTGAAGGTCTGAGGTATTCTGAGTAATCTTCAGTACAGTTTACGTCAAGATATTGTTTAAAACAACAGAATTTTAGAGTTCTTACCCTCGCTATCAATAGAAAAATTAACTTACAATTGTGACATATGAGGCTGTAATTCTTAAGAAAGTAACTGGCACTAATAAATAACTAGGTTACTGGTAGCCTACCTCTAAAAGAAAATTAATAGGTTCAGATAATGTAAAATATTATTCTTTTTCATGAGAATGAGGGTTTGTAGGTAGATCTGAGGCATATTGGAGAAAACAATGAAAAACCTACATGTAAATGGCTAAAAAATTTGAAACTACTCAAAGGCAAAGAAATATTTGTTTACAAATAGTTTCGGAATGCTTAAATTAGAATTGCCAGCGTACTGACTGAATAATTGTTGTATCTGTAGATGATACCTTAGTTACTAGTGTTCTGTCAATAGTCAATGATGATTACGGTCATGCCTGTATACGCATTTCTACTTTGCATTACGCATATACGCTTCCCTCCTCAACATTTATTAGAAATATAAAAAGTGGGAATGAAGAATTCTTCTATTTTATATCCTTCCTCGTTTTTCTTATTCTAAGTTTTTCCCTAACAGTTTATTCTTCATCTCCCCTTCTTTCCCTTTCATCCTCCATATCCATTTAAAACGTTGGCGATTTTTTTATGTTTACCCTCTTCACTATATTCGTCCGCTTTTCATAATATTTGCTTTATTACAGCTTTCCCCTTGAAACCTTCATACTTTCTTATATACCCTTGGTTTTCCCGTATTTAATATTTCCAAATGTTCTTTCCTATCCCTCGTTGTATACATTCTTAACTTTCTTTGATCTTTGATGTGTAAATGTCCAATAATTATGATGGTGGAATGACACGCCTGCGGTTCATTTATCCATGTGCGCGTTGCATGCAAGAGTCAAGAGAATACCTTAATTTATAATAAATAGCATTTTTCATCCTCCCTTCAAATTTATCATTGACCCGGTAGTCTTCTACCCTGTGATTTTATACCATCATGAATAGGTTTTCCTCAAAGCTGCAACGCTCACTTACACACCTTATCCAATGCCAAAAAACTAAGTGTACAGCAAGGAAATTCCAAATGAAAAGGAATCTTATTTAGTGCTTGATCGCACAAATGTAATTCTAACGTATGTACAGAACCTGATTTACTGTTCACATTACAGTTAGACCTATATTTTTGTGTATATTTTATGAATATGTTCATGTCAGTATTGCAAACAGGTATGCCACCGTAACTACACCTTTATTTTTAATTTCATTCTATAGAATAACATTCACATAAATCTTACCATTTATCCAGTTTCTTATTACTAAATTGTAATCTGTTTCCCTTCTTCAGAACCTTTTTCTGAAAGAAACATGTAATTTTTACGTATATGTTTTCAATGTTCTTTCTACCCCTAGGTATTGATTGAGAGAGCTTCCCAAAATCTCCTAGTCGTTAACAGTTTTCGTTGTAAACAACTCAGCATTTCAATCCTAGGTCACAAATTCGGTATAGATTTTTCACAAATTAAATATGGTTAAATATAATTATATGTGCATCTGAAGAAAGAAATTCGGTGGCGCTATGAAGGTAGATCTTCCCTCGCTACCACTCTTTTTTTTTTTATTTTCACTTTGTCTGAATATCAATCTGATTATCACTTATTCTCGAGGGCAGCTGATGGGTATCAGCACGTATCCTAGAAATGTATACATAATAATAAGAATAATAATAAAATAGTAATAATAATAAGTAGTAGTAGCAGTCGTGGGAGTAGTATATTTAAGCAGCAATAGTAGAAGAATGTTTGAGCAGTCTTAGTACTAGAAGGCGCGAGAAGCGAACGTAGAGGCTCCATTATTTCGCTTACAGGATTCAATACCAGACTATTCTACAGCTGGCTGAGTACAGTAAATTAAAATAAATCGAAAGATTTCCCAATATAAGAAAAACTGTTAGCCCAAAATTAAGAAATCTGTAATCATGTTTAATTACTTCGAATTTTCCTTTCCAAAGCATAGCATTGTGCAGACCTGCAGTACCGAACCTCATATACAGAGTAAACTAAGGTTATTATATCAAGCATAAAAATACGACGTCTTTCTCTTGCGTGCTAAGCATACTGAGCGGTCCTCTAAATTCATGGGTACAGTAATGAGGTCTTGCTTCTTGCAGTAAATGGCTAAAATGCGTGTATGATAGTCCAATCTCTCTCTCTCTCTCTCTCTCTCTCTCTCTCTCTCTCTCTCTCTCTCTCTCTCTCTCTCTCTCTCTCCCTTTATTTAACCGTCTTAAATATTTATGATATACATACTGACAGAATATAAGCTTTGAAGCATAGAGATTAAAGCCATGACACAATGGCAATGATTTTTAGTTGCATGATTATCATTAATCATTTAGTACAAGAATACCTCATCCTTCTATGCATATATATATATATATATATATATATATATATATATATATATATATATATATATATATATATATATATATATATATATATATATATATATATATATATATATATATATATATATATATATATATGTATTATTAAATTCATCCCTTCAGTCAGTCAGCTAGAAATCAAATTTAATGGTGGCTGGAGGAGGCTCCACTAAGTGGGGGGTGAACTTATGTAGGCCTACCCCCATATCACCTGATTGGGGGTGACCACACCAACCTCTTAGCCCCAGCATCGTATGCTTTTTGGGGGGGCGGAAAGCCATTAGGGACAAAAAAGAGCAGTCAGGGCCATAATTGGGCTGCTATGCTGACCCTTAAGAGACTTAGCCATAAGACCTATTTCAGTTCGACCTTTTACTGGCAGAAACTGCTTCTTTCAGATCGACTGATGTCCTTATGCCCAACCCAAAAAATCGAATGAGATGCCTTGCACCCTGCCTAAACACAGCAGGACCGTAGCCGGGAGTAGTTCGTTTGGTCCTGTTGCTATCCACACTGGCAAGGTTTCGAGACTTCTACAGCCGAAATTCATCTTTTACAAGTAAGCTCCATGCAGAGATGTAATGAGGTACATCTTGAAGTTGCAATTTACATCCAGTTATCTCTTTCTTCTCACGAATTTCTCTCCATTTTCAGTATTTACAACTTTTCATTCTCCTAAAACAAACCCCCTTTGCTGCCAATAAGCCTAGCAAGCACATTTGGCCCTAATGACTTGTCCCAAGCTCAGATTAAATTAGTTTAGTGATAAAAATGAGAGCATTCCCACCATAGCGTTACCATGTGCTAAGCAAACTTAATTGATCAATTCCTCCATCATGCACAAGTAATTCCATGTGAGAGAAATCATTTGATTTTAATGCTAACCTGGAATTCTCTTCCAGAATCCTGTTATTTGCCTCTTCGAGTGGTCTGCCCCTGCCTTGTGAACCACAATAGCCTTAGACGTTTAACTGCCCTCCTGCCATGTGCAAGAGCCTTCTGATTAAACAGTCCAAGGGCACTAGACACAGTTTCCCCCTTTCAAATCCAGTTGCGCGAACTACCCAACTCATTAAGCCTGTTTAAACTGGGCTGTAGCCCTTTCAGACTTAGTTATTTGCTACGCATTGTCTAACTGTTATTGCACATTGTATGTACTTGCTTGCTGCTCAGTCAGCCCTTTCATATTAACTTCCTGATTGCTCCGTTTGTAAATAAATTCCGTTTAAAGTATAGACTGGTTTTTAACAAGGCGACCTCCACTTCTCTGTTTACTTAGATGTGATGTCAAGGTAAGGCAGTTTATTCATTAGATTTAACGCTTATATTCTGAGCACTATTTGTTGGCCCTTAATGCAGTGACAAAAAAAAATCCATTTTCATTCTTCCAATTGGCCTCAGAGAACAGTGTCGATCTTGCCAATGATCCTAGTCAACTAGTAACGCTATCTTCGCTATTGCTAGACTAGGAAGGAAGACGAAGTGAGGAATGATATAATTCATAAATAATTCAAGTCCATTATTTACAAAGCAAAAATACAAGGGTGACAGAATCAAAGCTAAAGATAACAAGGTAAGGGTCATTATTATAATTGTTGTAAAATTAAGGATACATTAGGAGCAGATAGGGAAGAAGTGTTTTAAAAGAAGTGATTTGCAGCACAAATCTCTTAGTTAGAATATCATCATAATGATAAAGGTGAGAGCGCAAAAGTTCTGAAGTTAGTGATGCAGACTAACTGCTCTCGAAATTTTGCGTTGTGAGAAGAATAGCAGCTGTGTCGTAATGCCTGAAGACTGATAGTTAGGAATTAGGAAGTGCTTTGACAGGGATTTATTACATGTGTTAGTTGTGAACAGCTAGCTAAGCATGTTGTTCGAAAACAGTTACAGCAGAGGAAGTGTACAATTCCTGTGTTAGTGGAGTGTTTTTCGAAAATCCGTGTTGTTAAAATGAGTGTGACAACCTCTAGCAGCTCAGCACTCAAGCAGCTCGGCACATGCGCCTTCCATCGCCTCACTCCCACAATTCAAAGACTGTCATATCCAGTTCAAATTTACATTTAGTGTTTTAAGTAAAGTAAAGGCATTATTGATGTTTCAAGTTAAATAATTCGATTATGCATATCAGCACCAATAATTCAGTCTGAAAAGTTGAGTGTTCTTTTTCTTAAATTTTAAATCAACATTGCTTGTTGTATCACTTGGTCACTGTCTCCAGTAGCCAGCCATCAGCTGTTTCTCTACCTCACACCCAGTTCCATTTCCCATCATTCACTCTATGAACAAAATTCCATTTCTTTTCTCCCCCTAACGTAAAACCTAACGAAATATCTTGATAGTAATTTAAAAACCCTCCACCATAAAACTTGTCATGATGGTAGCTAGGCATTAAATTAAAAAAGTAACTGCATAGTTTTTCATAACTTAATTCATCATAAGAAGAAATTAGAGTAAATTAAATCACGCAACGAATACTTTCCCATACAAATATGCTCTCAGAGAGAGAGGGAAAGAACTCTAATATACTTCCACCATAACAAGGGGAATATTAAAATTAATAAATGAGTATTACAAAATAAACCCACTAATTCATAAAGACAAGTACAATAATTACTTTTTTTTTCATTTTTACCTAAAACTTTGATCTCTTTAGATCCCTCATCAATTCTTCCTTTTACTCATTCACACATGGTGCACGAATTTACATATGCACCTGTGTTCACTGAATTGTCTCCCATATCTGTTTTTACATTAAGTGCTTCAGCGCCAGGTGAGTGAAATCCTGTGCGTTTCACAGAGCGAACATACAACCATTTAATAACATTTGTCAACTTGTCGTTTACGAGTGGGTTTCCATTATCTAAGACTTGCATATGCCGCAAGCACCAAATCACACATCAAGTGCAAACCCCAAACCCTTCCTTTCCTCATGTCAGGAGGAAGGCTTTCTTTCCTCATGTCAGGGAGCAACCACTAGTTCTTAGGACTAGCCATCCGCGAGTGCAAGCCAAAGGATTTCCCCTTCCACAATGTCATTAAGCTGAGGCACTGCCAACGACTTAAGTTACTGAAGCACTTACCTTTTCACTTTCCCTTTTACTCATTACTCACATTCTGCCTTGGGCAGAGTGCTATTTCCTTCAGTACAGTTTGGTTGGACTGCCTAGTTGTGTTGTTCCCTGTAACACACCAGCACCCTAGTGGCACCAAGACATAGTCCTCACATATTAGCCACTACACCTGTACCTGAGATACAGAGCGCCAATGACAGTGTATCCACCCTAAGGACCTTTGCTCTTTCAGACACTTCCACTTTATCAGCGTATCTGCCCGTACAGATCATTATTCCTTCAGGATCGCTCTATCAGTGTGACCTTTGCACAACACACTCAACCACAGTGCCACCTTATTGAAAGGGTGCCACACCACTGAAGTTTCAACCAAATATGAGGGACACTTTCCCACTTCCCTAGTATGTCCAGTCAACCTAGTTAGATGCACTTACCTACTAGGACCATGGCAGCAGACAACTACAAAGCCTTCATGGATCTGGGGAAGGAGGCTGGCCTCACGGGACCAGAACTCATCAAGTGGGTCAAGGAACAGCTGGATGATTGGCCAAGTAAGAGAAGGAAGAAAGATTGGAACGGCAGAATTATGAAGTTGAACAGCGGAGGTATGAAGAAGAACAGAGCCTGCTGGAGGATGCAAGAGAAGAACGGAGAAGACAGCATGAATTAGCTTTCAAAGAAAGGGAGCTCCAGCTGGGGAAGGCAAGGAAGGAAAGTGCTGAAGTTATGGCTATCCAGCAAGCCTCCAACCCCACACTGGCTGCACCAAATGTACTAATCTCACTATTAATTCCCTAGTCCCCAAGTGGATTGAGGAAGAGCCAGAAGCATGGCTGGAGGAAATAGAGGCACTCTTTCAAAACTACAACACCACCGAGACAGAGAGGGCCTTATTGCTTGCCAAGCACATGGAAGGAAAAGCTAGGGCAGCCCTCTGCTCACTGGAGAAGAGTCAAAGAGGCTACATGATCGAAGTTTGAAGGGTCACCACAAAAGCCTATAAAATAACTCCGGAGAAATAGAGACAGTGGATCCGAGGTCTTGCCAAGGAAGTCGGCTGGTCCTGGACGGAATGGGTCTGTCACAAGACCCAGTCTGGTACCCACTGGTTCGACTCCCCGTCGTGCACTACCTTTGAGGACTTATTTGACCGGACCAATGTGTGCCTGGGCCCCTTGCTGTGTATCTCAGTGATAAGCAGCCCACCACTCTCATGGAAGCCTGCATTATGGCCAATTCCTGGGAAACTTACAACCAGGCCCACAGCACATCTCATCAGCACATAGTGCCACCTGGGTATCTCTCAGGCTTGACTCGCCCGAAGAACGGACTGCCTAGCAAGCCTACTTGCACCCACTGTAAGAAGTTGAGGCACACTGAGTCTGATTGCCGCTATAAGTTGGGCAATAATAGGCCGCCTTCTACCAACAACCAAAGCTCCTCTCCCTCTACGTCCTCTCAATCTTCTCCACCGACAGTCACCATAGGGAAATCAGCCCATTCAAAGGGACCCTGCTGAGACTATAGAACTCCAGAGCACTATACTGCTGGATATCCTGGTTGCCAAAAGCATATCCCTCTAACAAGCACATCAACCTGACAAGTGCCACATCCTCCGTGGCCGTGTAGCCAAATATGTCTCATCCTGAGCGGGTGTGGACTCAATCCATCTCAGTGGCACCCCTGGGTGGCTCTAGCTTACCAGTGAACCTGTCGGTTACAGTAGACACTGGCTCAGATATTAGACTGATTGACTGGGCCCAAGTACCAAACCAGTGCCACAGTTGACGAAAAGACTAGGTGGACAATGACTTGGATAGAGGAGCAGACCAAGACCATTCCCACAGTCGAACTTCAGGTGACCACCCCTTGGGGCACGCAACCTCACCGCCTTGGCGTGGTGAATAAAATCAGGCATGGAGTGGAGTTCATGTAGGGATGAGACCTCCTCTGGGGATGTCCTTCCCCAGTGCCACTCTGTTGCCTAGCTACCTTCACCAGAGGCCTTAACTCGAAAATCACCTGACAGGGACACTGCCACTGTGACAGGCGTACCACCGTCAGTCTACCTTCAGCTCACCAAGGTGTTCAACAGAAGGGACACTTTCTGTGCAACTCCAGGCCAAGTCCTCAATCCTCACAAAAGGACGGCCACCCAAAGTTTCCTCAATCACCATGAAGGGAAATTGCCAGGTGCAGCTGCAAGACCTGTAATGTAACAGGGCACTCTGCTAATTAGGTGAGGTGCCCTAGCAAGCACAATGCAGCGGACACCACACCCAGAACCATTTCAAGAGGCTGTGTCCTCCACCTAAGACAGGAATCTCTGTCTCCCACTATCTCAGGTGCACCAAGGGGTTTTGCACCCCCGAGTCCCTCATCAGCCACACCTGACTCCAATTCTCTTCCAGTGCCACTTGAGAGCCCTAAGCAGTGCCAAACTCCTTCTATATCGGACATAGCACCTCCACTAACCTTAACCTCTGTGCCTGGCCCCTTAGTTAGTGGCTGTGCCGGATCCAAATCATGTCATTGATCCTACTATGCGAGATCCCCCAAACATCATCGAATTGATCCTCACCAATTGTGAGCCTCTGACCCTTGGCATTTCTTCTTCTCAATCACCTTCATCTGCCAAGGATGAACCTCTGGCAGACCTTAATATTACATTTTCACTGGTTGACCATGAACTGTCCGGCCGGGATGGAGACACTGGGTCTACCCTTACGACAGCTGTCACAGCAGCCAAAGTAGGCAGCTTCCCGTTGTTCCTAGGGCTGCCTCTAATCCTGCTCCTGACAGCACTTCTGGCCTTTCCCCAGAGTCGGTGCACTCATCACCTCCTACGAATGGCATAGCCAGACCTTGGAGGAACCCGAAGAAGAAGAAGAAGGGTCAGAAGAGATCCATTTAACCAATAAGAGCCACAAGCTCTCCTTGGCTCTCCTGTCCCATTGGCACAGTGCCGTTTTCATCTCAGAGTGATCCTGGCACCTACCCAGAGGAGGTAACCTGTGTGATTGCTGCCCAGGTAGACCAACATCTAACACCCTAGGCATCTTGTAGTACTAACCTTGTTAATAACCTTATAATAAAACTAACCAATATTCAAACTGGTACACACCTGACTGCTTACCATAATTAACCCATCAGGTTGCTCATGTCCAAAATTATTGTGTTTGTTATTCTGTAAATAATTGCGTAACCCATAATTTATTGCATTTAGTTAGGTCAGTGTCATTTAGTTCAGTGCCTGGGCCATAGGATAGTAGCCCATGTCAACAAGACAAATTTACCATATACCCATTGCCTAGGAGCAGAGTTCCCCTATCATCAGAGACAGCCAGTAGAAGTCTGTAGATAGCTTTGCATAGGAGTTAGGCTCTGCTGTAGTAAGTAAGTTAGCAAAACCAGTATCCCCTCCTAGCAGTTAGGTAGGTACTTTTAGCTAGTTGCATAGCAAAGCACAACTCATTTAGGGAAGCTAACTGCCGAGATGAATAACTTACTTAGCCAAGGCCTTTACGCCCAAAAGGGAGTGAATGCCTTTTTAAGGGGGGGAGCTTTAACGTATTTATGAAATCCGTCCCTTCAGTCTGTTAGCTAGGAAGTCAAGTTTAATGGTGGGTGGAGGAGACTCCACTAAGGAGGGGAGGAGTGAACTTATGTAGGCCTACCCCCATATCACCTGATTTGGGGGGACCACATCAACCTCTTAGCCCCAGCATCGTACGATTTTTGAGGGGGTAGAAAGCCATTAGGTACAAAAAGACCAGTCAGGGCCGTAATTGGGCTGCTATGCTGACCCTTAAGAGACTTAGCCATAAGACCTATTTCAATTTGACCTTTTACTGGCAGAAACTGTTTCTTTCAGATCAACCGATGTCCTTGTGCCCAACACAAAAAATCGAATGAGATGCCTTGCACCCTACCTAAACACACACTCTTCCAGCAGGACCGTAGCCACACATAGTTCATGCCATACTGTTGCTATCCACACTGGCAAGGTTTTGAAGCCTCTGCAGCCGAAAATCATCTTTTGCAAACAAGCTCCAAGCACAGATGTAATAAGGCATGTGTTGAAGTTGCAATTTACTACCAGTTATCTTTTTCTTCTCGTGATTTCTCTCCATTTTCAGTATTTACAACTTTTCATTCTCCCAAAACAAACCCCCTTTGCTTCCAATAAGCCTAGCAAGCACATTTGGCCCTCATGACATGTCCCAAGCTCAAATTAAATTAGTTCAGTGATAAAAACTAGAGCATTCCCACCATAGTGTTACCATGTGTTAATCAAATTTAATTGATCATCTCCTCCATCATGCATAAGTAATTCCATGTGAGAGAAAGTCATTTCATTTGAATGTTATTTGGCTCTTCAAGTGGTCTGCCCCTGCCTTGTGAACCAAAATAGCCTTAGACGTTCAACTGCCCTTCTGCCATGTGCAAGAGTCTTCTGATTAAGCAATCCAGGGGGGCTAGACACAGTTCTTCCCTTTCAAATCCAGTTGTGCAAACTACCCAACTCATTTTACCTGTCTCAACCGGGCTGTAGCCTTTTCAGACTCAGTTATTTGCTATGCATTGTCTAACTGTTCTTGCACATTGCATGTGCTTGCTTGCTGCTCAGTCAGCCCTTTCATATTAATTTCCTAATTGCTCCGTTTGTAAAAAAAATCCAGTTTAAAATATTGACAGGTTTTTAACAAGGCGACCTCCACTTCTCTGTTTACTTAGATGTGATATCAAGGTAAGTCAGATTATTCATTAGATTTAACACTTATATTCTGAGTACTGTGTGTTTGCCCTTAAGGCAGTGACAAAACAATCCATTTTCATTCTTCCAACTGGCCTCAGAATATATATATATATATATATATATATATATATATATATATATATATATATATATATATATATATATATATATATATATATATATATATATATATATATATATATATATATATATATATATATATATATATATATATATATATATATATATATATACATACATACATACATACATACATACATACATATAATATTATTTACTAAAAAGAAGTAGTAATAGGTAATGTAATAAGTGGTAAACAGAAGTATCTTTACGTAAGTAAAATAATAGGACGACTTAAGTCACCTCTTTTTCTAAATAGTGAGGAAATCAGCAATCCCTGGTTTTCACACTTCAGGAAATGCCTCGTTCTCCCACTGCTTCTGTTTTTCCGAAGTCTCAAGATTTTCTTTTGCTAGAAGGAAGTTTATCGCTTCCTTCAGAATTAAGCCTCCTCGCTCTCCCTCATTTTCCTTCGACTTTTCTTAAGCGTCATGGTAGAGAATAGTTCCTTTTATTGTCGCATTCGTTGGTTTCAACATTCTAGATTTCAGCAGTCATTGAAGTTTCTTAGTTTTTCACTTCTTTACCTCGTGGGGAAGTGATCAAACTTCATAATTGCGTTAATATCAGTACTAAGCACAGAACCTGAATTCAACAGTAATGTATACAGTAGAATCGATATCAATTTACACTTCTGTTAATAGTCGAATGATCAAGTCGACTATTCATCAACACATATCAAAGGGCTAGGTTCGACTCCTGGCCAAGCCCGATGCTTTTATCAATTATTATATAATTCCCCTTGATTGTCTGCTGTGTGAATTGGTCAAGGAATTCGACAATATATATATATATATATATATATATATATATATATATATATATATATATATATATATATATATATATATATATATATATATATATATATATATATATATATATATATATCACACATTACCACAGGTGAAAAATAAGAAACAGGGTGTAGGTCTGACCGGTTTCGACTTTATTTCCAAGCCATTGACGAAGGACTGATACAGAGTGTGAAGTTAATATATATACTACAAGAACAGTACTGACGATTACATACACAACCGTTATTGCTTTATCCCCACTCAGGCCGGTGTCGAGGTAGGAGTGGCCTTTAAAACTCATTTGGCTAAAAATCACAATAGACTCTCAGGGGACATTGATGATAAACAGACCATACCCCACCTCAGATCCACACCTGACAGGTGTCATGGAGGAGTTTGGAAACTCATTAACATTACTACCCTCGTACTGTGTTTACAAATATGATAATCCTATATCATACATCTCTACTGCCTACCTTAAAGTTTAAACAATTTACAAATTTCTTTTGATATTAAAGGATCAAGTTTATACATTTTTGACTGATATTCATATTATGGTTGTAACTTTCTTTTATGCAACTAGATTCAATGATGTTCCTTTCCAGTGCATTATTAGAATATACAATTTTGCCCCTTCCCAGTTGATAGCATGATTGTTCTCACTAACATGTACAAATATACCACTGTTCCCTTGTGCATATCTCACACATTTCTTATGTTGTTCAATTCTTTTTCCAGTGCTTTCCGAGTTTGGCCAATATAAAAGTTGTTAAAAGATTACACGGAATTTTATATACACACCCTTTAATATTGTCTGGGAGTTCTTGATAAGTACATTTTTCATTGTTGTATTGTTCTTAAATTCGACATTAACACCAAAATTCGTTTGTTAAGAAGATGAGGATATCTTTCATACTATTATTATAAGGCAGAACAAGCAAAAATTTTTGTGTTGTAACGTTCTTTCTGGTTTTGATACATAGTCTTTTTGCCGCTTCAAATGCACTGTTTAATACACTATCAGGATATTTCAATTTTTTGCCTGCATTCCTAATCTTATCTATTTCATCATCAATATATTCAGGGCTACATACCCGTAATGCTCTTAAAAACATAGATGAAAACACTGACTTTTAACCTTATTGCTTTGTCCAGAATATAAAATGCACATAGGAAGAAATATTAGTGGGTTTTCTATACACACTATATTTAAACCACTACTATTTCTTCGTATGAGGACATCCAGAAACAGTAAGGCACCCATCATTTTCCATTTCCATCATAAATTTAATTGATGGTACTAATTGATTTAATTAGCAAAAAGGTTTTACACCTTGGTTCCTAGCCATACACAAATTATGTCGTCAACATACCTAAACCATGTTACATTACGTCGGGATTATGTTGTTTAATATCTTCTTTTCAAAAATTCCATATATAAGTTACTTAACACTGGGGATAGAGGGTTTCCCATTGCCATACCAAAATTTTGTGAGTAAAATTTACCATTAAATTCAAATTTACAATCTTTTAAATAATTTAATCAGTTCAATTAAAGTGCTTTTAGAAAATGGGATATCCAGCTGTGTGTTCTCTAACAATTCAGATAAAAACGCCATCAGATCATCTATTGGCACCTTTGTGAATAGTGATACAACATCAAAACTTACAAGCCTGGATTCACTATTAATCTCTACACTATTTAGTTTATTTATCAGGTCCACATTATTCTTGATATTTGCATTTGAGATGGTACCTACTAATGGGTTGAGAATATCTACTAAGTACTTATATAGCTTGTATGATGCGGAACCAACTGAACTGATAATTGGCCTGGCAGGAAAGTTTGCTTTGTGAGTTTTTATTGTACCATACATGTATGGTAGCGATGGAAAAGGTCACACACAACTTCTTTATAAGGCTTTCGTTACCTTTTAACAGGTTTTCACTTTCTTATTGAAACCACTATTCACATTGTCTATCGGGTTCTTATTTAATTCTTTATATATGTTATCATCACAAATGATTTTGCATTTTTCTATATATTCACTTTTATTTAAAATTAAAAAGGATCACTTGATTTATCTGCTTTTTGTCATGTGTATATTTTTATCTTTTTCAGTTCATTAACCAACCATAAATGGACGTTTGTGGTGTCTGATTTTTCATACTTCATAAATCACTCCCTTAACCATGTTCACTTCTTCATTCGTTAAATCACTATATTTTCCAAATTAGACAGTCCTTTAGTTATTTCCACACTGTTCCTTGCAATGAACTAAGGTCAGATAAAGCAAAAGTTTAAACCAGAGCCAGGAAAAAGGCAAAAGTTACATTTCTAATCCAGCTGTTTGTCAACTTATCAAACAAACAGCTGGAGAAAAAGGAACTGCTCCTATTGGTTTAAACTTTGCTTTGTTCCTGGCGGAAAGAACAGTGTGGAAATGAATCTAAATTTTGTCGAAATTAATTTGAAAAATTAGTGATTTAACGAATGAAGAAGTGAACATGGTTAAGGCTCGATTTATGGAAGTATGAAAAATAGACATACAAACGTAACAAAAGATTTGTGGTTGCTATTAATGAACTGAAAAAGATAAAAATTTACATGAAAAAGCAGATCCAGATGAATTTTTGTAATTTTAAATAAAAGTGAATATATAGAAAAAATGCCAAAATCTTTTAATGATGATTTACATACAAAGAATTAAATAAGAAAGGAAGACAGTGTGATTTAGTGGTTTCAGCTAAAAAGTGTAAAAACCTGTTAAAAGGTAACGAAAGCCAATGTATAAAGGTTTACCAGATGACCCTCCATATTACAATACATGTATGGTACAAAAAAACTCACAAAGAAACTTTCCTGATTAGGCCAATTATCAGGTTCAGTTGGTTCCGCATCATACAAGCTAGTTAAGTCTATAGGAGATATTCTCAACCCATTAGTAGGTACCATCTCAAATGCAAATATCAAGAATAATGGACCTGATAAATAAAACTATTTGAGAGAGAGAGAGATTAATAGTGAATCCAGGCTTGATAAAGTTTTGATGTTGTATCACTATTCATTATAAAGGTGCCCAGATGAAAATGGCGTTTTTTATCTGAATTGTTAGAGAACACACAGCAATATCCCATTTTTAAAGATCTTTAATTCAAACTGATTAAATAGTGTAAAAATAGTAATAATTATTTAATGGTAAAATTTACTCACAAAATTCACAGCATGGCAATGGGAAACCTTCTATCCCCAGTGTTAAGTAACTTATATATGGAATTTTTTGAAAGAAGATATTAAACACAACATAATCCCACGTAATGTAACATGGTTTTGTATGTTGAAGACATAGTTTGTGTATGGCCAGGGAACCAAGATGTAAAAACCCATTTGCTAAGTTAAATTAATTAGTACCATCAATTAAATTCAGAGTGATAGAAATGTAAAAATGATGGGTGCTTACTGTTTCTGGATGTCCTCAACGAAGAAATAGTAGCTTTTAAATATAGTATGTATAGAAAACCCACTAATATTTCTTCCTATGTGCATTTCTATTCTGAAGACAAAGCAATAACAGTTAAAAGTCAGTGTTTTCATCTATGTTTTTAAGAGCACAGTTGGGTATGAATAGCACCTGAATATATTGATGATTAAAAATAGATAAGATTAGGAATGCAGGCAAAAATTGAAATATCCTGATAGTGTATTAAACAGTGCATATGAAGAGGCAAAAAGACTTATCAAAACCAGAAAGAACCTTACAACACAAAAAAATTTGCTTGTTTTGCCTTATAATAATAGTATGAAAGATATCCTCATCTTCTTAAGAATTTTGTAGTGTTAATGTCCATTTAAGAACAATACAACAATGAAAATGTACTTATCAAGAAACCCCAGACAATATTAAAGGGTGTGTATATAAAATGAGGTAAGTGAAGACAACTTTTATATTGGCCAAACAGAAAGCACTGGAAAAAGAATTGAACAACATAAGAAATGTGTGAATATGCACAAGGGAACAGTGGTATATTTGTACATGTTAGTGAGAACAATCATGCTATTGAAGGGGCAAAAGATTGTATATTCTAATAATGCACTGAAAGGAACATCATTGAATCTAGCTTCATAAAAGAAAGTTACAACCATAATATGAATATCAGTCAAGGGATGTATAAACTTGATCCTTTAATATCAAAAGATACATTTGTAAATTGTTTAAACATTAAGGTAGGCAGTAGAGATGTACAAAATAGGATTATCATATTTGTAAACACAGTACGAGGGTAGTAATGTTAATGAGTTTCCAAAGCATCCATGACACCTGTCAGGTGTGGATCTGAGGTGGGGTATGGTCTGTTTATCAGCAATGTCCCCTGAGAGTCTATTGTGATTTTTAGCCAAATGAGTTTTACAGTAGCCACTCCTACCTCGACATATGCCTGAATGGGGATATGGAGCGTCTAACGGTTGTGTATGTTCGTCAGTACTGTTCTTGTAGTATATATATTTGTGACTTCTCACATTTTCTGTATCAGTCCATGTCAATGGCTTGGAAAACCAAATGAAACCGGTCAAAAGACCTACAACCTGATTATTTAGAGGAGAACCTAGCAAAGTAATGATATAAATGTGGTTGGTCCGCTACAAAAATGATAATAAGGACATATATATCTATATATATATATATATATAACAAGATATCCATATATATATATATATATAATATATATATGCCAAGGTAATAGCTATACATATGGTATATATTTTATCCAAATTTAATATAGAAATTATATATATATATATATATATATATATATATATATATATCCAATATATATATGAATATATATATAGTGAAATATATATATATATATTTATTATCATATATATACTAAAGATATATATATATATATATATATATATATATAAATATATATACCAAATATGTATATATATATATAATATATGTTGGTTTATATATATATGTTATTTAGGTAATAATATATTATCAAGAAATATATATATTATATATATATAAATATATATATATATATATATATATATATTGAAAATATGCATATATACTGGGAATATAAATCATATATATATATATATATATATATATATTAGGAAAATATATAATAAATATATAATATATATATTTATAATATATATAAAGACAATATATAAAATAAAATAAGATATATATATATATATATATATATATATATATATATATATATATATATATATATATATATATATATATATATATATATATATATATATATATAACAAATATTATATATCAAATATATATTCAAATATATATAATATATATATATAATATACATATATATATATATATATATATATATATATATATAATAGGTATATATATATATATAAACAATATATACAGAGGAATATATATATATATATATATATATATAATATATATATATATATATATATATATAAATATATATATATATATATATATATATATATATATATATAAATATATAAATATATCTATATATATACATAGCAAAGAATATATATATATAAAATATATATATATATATATATATATATATATATATATGACAATATATATTAATATAGAATATATATAATATATATATATAAATATATTATTGTATATGTATATCATATAGATATATATATATATTGAATATTTGTTATATATATATATATATATAGTATATATATATATATAGTTATATATGTATATTATATATATATATATATATATATATTTATATATATATTACAGTATATTGATATATATATATATATATAATTATATATCTTATTATCATATATACTTATAAATATATATATATATATATTTGTTTATATATATATAGTTAAATATATATATATATATTTACAGTTTATATATATATTATACAAGTTTTTAATATATATATATATATATATATGTTTGTATAATATATGTATATATATATATATATATATATTTATATATATATATATATATATATATATTTATATATATATATATTCGAATATATATATATAATATATATATATATATATATATATATATATTTATAACCATTTTATAATTGTTTATATATCTCTGTGAAAATTTTCATGTTTTGCTTACAGATTCATCATTTATTGTGAAGATGTGATTTTAAAATGTCTTTTCCTGCAGATGTGTTATATATCATGTAAACTTACAATACTGTGGAATATTTTTTCCTTTTGTTTAATATGTGATATTCTTATCAGGTCACCACATTCTGTTTGTGGAGAGAGAGAATAGAGCTTGCTTCCATATTTGCACAGGTACCAGTGGTTGAGGAAAAAGAACTCTCTTATGTTATCGTGATGAGTTGACAGCTAGCGGCTAGTTGCCTATTATATATTTATCATATATATGCTTAACATATGGTTATTTGCTGTGTCTATGCTTATTCTTTCGTAATCTGAGAAAGAGAGAATGAGGGACAATAAGATAAGTGGAGTTGACGAGCTGTCAACCACGAAAATTTGGCTCTAAAAGCATTCCCGTTTGTTTGCTCAGGTGTGCAAGTCTCCCAAGAATTTGGTTTAAAATATCTTTTTCTGCTTAGCCCTGAACAGGAAATGTCCATCATGGAAATAAGAGGTCAGGCGCTCGAAACTCAGTCGCGTATGTATTTCATACATGTATGTATGAATGTACATATACTTGTGTGAATGTATACATACCCTATGTATCATGTATTCTGGAAGGGCCTTTTGGAGAATTATAAGCACAGTGCTTTTCCAAAGACAGTCAGTCTGCTAGAAGGGTCCCTAAGAGAAGCATCTCTCTCTCTCTCTCAATACTCCCATTATATATACTGAAGGGTCACTGTTTGTAAAAGCTCTGTTAAACTCACCCCAGGAGTGTGTTAATTTTGTAGAAGGTGATCAGGAATATTGTTTTGTGCAAGTGTTTTGGAGAGGTACAATAGTGTAATAATTACAAAAGTTAATGTGGTGATTAATGAGTTTTGTATTGTTAAGACTTAAAGTGATATTCTCAGTAAAAGAGAATTATTATTTTGAATAAGTCTTTGTGCCTTACCAGTGTTTTGTAAATGTTGTTATAATCTTTAGGCACATTTTTGGTGATTGGTATATTTCCATTTTTGCATATCGCATTCTTATATGTCTGTGCTATCACATTATTATAATTTTATTGTTACTGTGTTTTGCTGGTGATTTTTTAACATTTTGTTAGTGCCTACCTGTTATTGAGATGTTGGGAAATGTGTAAGTGGATTCCAGTTAGTAATATTTTGGTGACTTTTTGTAATGTTAATCAGGTATATACTTGGCACTTGAGTGATAGTTAATAGTAGATTCTTACCTAACCAAATTGCTTTCTTAATAAATTAAAGTTTTTGTGACTTAAACTTGATTAAGAAATACTTAAATCTTACACTGTTGTCAAGTAATGGTAAATTTTTTGAGATTGAGAAATTTACATATAACTTTTGAACTTAGGAATAAACCTGTTTATTTAAAGTTTTTAAAACATAGCATTTCATTTTGACCACCAGTAATTAGAGACATTTAAAAATGTGCACAAGGTAAGTGATGTATCTGTTTGTTCACCTGAGACTTATCTAGGTAAAATAGAACCAGAGAGACAGTTACAGTGCTGCTTGAAGTGAATCCCATATTCCACTAGTCTGGATATAACTTAATAATTGTTGCATCATCCATAACTTGATAAAGTTACATTGATTTTCTCAAGTGATAAGTAAGTTTTATGGGATCACTGTACCTTTAGAGATTCAGTTGCACTCTTAGTTATATATATATATATATATATATATATATATATATATATATATATATATATATATATATATATATATATATATATATATATATATATATATATATATATATATATATATATATATATACACACACACACACACACACACACACACACACACACACACACACATATATATATATATATATATATATATATATATATATATATATATATATATATATATATATATATATATATATATATATATATATATATATATATATATATATATATATATATATATATATATATAATGTATATGTGCGTGTCAGCACGCACTGTTTATGCACGTGTGATTTATTTTGTGTACATATAGGAATGGATTAACTTTATGCTGAAACAATGTACACTTTCTTTAAAAAACTCCCTATAAACAGTATGACTAGTGCTATGAGTTGTTACATTAAATTTACGATATGCATTGCAAGAAGGAATCTCTGTTCTCTCATTGTTTTTCGACAGCTCATCTATGACGTTCAATGGCTCCCCTCCAGAAATTTATCGCTCTGAAGCTAACGTCTTTGAGTTTCACTGACATTTAAGTCTCAGATTGCCAGTGTGATTTGCAATCAATCTATATTTTTCCATTCGTGTAGCTCTTTTGATTTTATGTTCATCTCTGAATGAACAATCCTCTCAGTATTTTCAAATGTGTTCTATTTGTCTCCAGTTTCATAATCCTGATTTAATTTTTATCAAAGTGAAATATTTTCTTTCCTATTTATTTTCACAATCTGTATTGATATTCCTTCGATAATGTACTATAGAATATTATTTTCTTTTAAAGAGATTAATGTTTAATGTTTAGGGGTATTTTACAAATACTCCGTGGTATTTATAAACATAAAAATCTTTATTTCTAATATGAAAATTTTCCTTATATAATTTCAAATAGAAGTATTCACGCATTTTTCTGTGAGTTGCAGTGTTCGACAAGGGCGTAATAAAAAAAATTTGAACATTAATACTCCCAGGGTGAAGTTCTAAACATGAAAATTTAGGAATTCCATTCTTCTGTGAATCATGTGTTAGAATTTTGTGACGGAAATACGTTTGGCAACTTTATTCTAAATTCCATTATCGTTATGATGATGACTGTAATTATCATTATTATTATATTTTTCACAAGATAAACCCCTATTCATATGGAAGAAGTCTACAGTCGCCATAGACTTGAAATTCAATCTTCCAAAGAATATGGTGTTCATTTGAAAGAGTCTACAGAAGGTAATATGAAATACAGAAAGAAGAGATCAGTTTTAAAAAAAGAAAAAAAAAATGCTGATAAATAGGGTAAATTAGAGTTGGAATTAATTTATGTTGAAAAGGAGAACGTTCTCCCTTTGTCTCTTTTTTTGAAAAAAATTCTCCTAAAGGGTGTTTTTTTTCCCAATGAATTCTTGATTACTCAGTAATTTTTTCATATGTTATGAAGAGTTCTTTTCTTATTTGTTTTCTTTTACCTACCTCTTCCTTTCAGAGCTGGATGTTTCTCTTATTTGTTTATTCTTATTATATATATATATATATATTTTTTTTTAAAAGAGGAGATAAACCTAACCTTTCTCATACTACACCTCAGAATTTTTACTCTACCCGCTCTTTGTATATGCATGTTAAGCTTTTTTATATTGAGGAATTATGAAGACATGTTTTGGCGATATCTGCATGGTTAGACAGATGTCAGCATAATGGGACAATGAACACTTAACTGTTTGTTGTAGTTCTCTTTTTTCTCTTCTTTTCTCTCAGATATTTGGATCTTGTGGACGATAGTGAAAGAGCTTCTAGAAAATTGTTATATTAATTACTGTTGCAGCTTGCGAGGCCTTATTTAAAAAAAAAAAAAGTTTACAAGAGAAACTTGAGAAAAAGACTGATGCCCATTTAAAAATCATATGAAGATCATTGTTGAATGACTGACAGGAATGAAACACTCCAGTTCGACAGAAAAGACGAGAAAAACAAGAATCACTAAATGAAACGCTAATTTATTTAATTTCTCTGTTTTCTGAGATTTCAGCGATGTGTTCATGAATAACCTCGCGATAATGAGATTCTGCCAAAAGAAGCAATCTATCTCGGGTTACAGTATTCTTTTGTGTTAAATGACAACAGAAATCTCAGCAAAATGGAAAATATAAGTAATAATTTAAACCACAGGATTAAGTCACCTATTAAGGGATTCTTGAGACAATCATTCTCGGATATTACTCTTTTCTAAATGTTATTCCTTTATACACATATTTTTTTGTTCTGTGGTTTTCTGTATAGAAATTCCTTATTGATTTCTTCACTACTACACCCTCGGTGAGGAATAGTCATTACTGAACCTGACGTGGTGTACTGTAAGCATTACCTAAAGTTGTTAGCAGCGTTCCTACGATCCCTAGGTGCACTCACTTTTTAGCTTTTTACATTACCATTACCTTCATTCTCGCTTCATTTCTCCCATCTTGCTCTCCAGCTTCATAGTGGAGCTGTGATGTTTTCTCCTAGTTTCACCTTGAGATCGTTAGATCGTAGTATTTCATCCCACTTATTATCTGATTCTCTTTATCCTACTGATCAATCATGCTAAACTCTCTCTTGCAGTCTTAACTTCTGAATACTTGAAAGTGCCCTGTGCCTCGGGTTTTCAGTATGAATTTCATAATTCAGATTCATATTATTCAATCACTACTTGACTAGGTCTAGGTAACGTAGGTAACATTTCGAAACGCAGAACTCTCTTTCAATCTATATATGCATATATATATATATATATATATATATATATATATATATATATATATATATATATATATATATATATATATATATATATATTTGTGTGTGTGTGTGTGTGTGTGTAATGTTATGGTGGCCTCCTGCTCACTATGAATTATCAAAATTATTATGATCCCTGTAAATTTTCAGAGCCTTAGACCAGCCATAGGGCATTCCCTTTTACACACATCTCGTGTAAAAATAAAATTAATATACAGTATATACCAGATCCAGGTTGTATGAATACCCTGATTTCTTATGAAAAAGGATTTATTCTTTCCTTCAACAAACTCTTCTTATAGGCAGATTTTCAAAAGAACCAAATGACTTCAAAAAGGGCTGTTAAACCCATGAAGTCAGGATCCTCAGCAAAACACTGTACACTCAAAGAGGAATAAGAAAAACCCGAACTTTACTAAAATAACAATATTTATTATAGAAATAAAGAAAGTCGTAAGTGATGGTTGGGGCTAGAAACCGCATTCAACTACTGTTAGGAACAATCGTTTGCCGATTGTTCCCTTAGTGGGTTGTTGCCTCCTTTTGTTTTTGTTTTTTTTTCTTGCTGGCGAGTTGACGTGTGGTGGATGGTGTCAGACTTCACCAGTCATTTCCAGGACAGCAGCAGGTCACGGCAGCAGATCAGCGGAGAGCTTTCTTTTGGACGCGATGGTTGTCGCATCGACTCTGTCGTGGGAGTGTAGTTTTGGAGAACTGTTTCTGAGGACTTGATGGTTGCCGTGTCGGCTCTGTTTAGTTGTCCAGCAGTGTTGGTTTTACAATTCTCGATTTTTTTTTCCTTTATGCTGCTTGTTTATTATTTATTGTTACTATTGTTGTTTATGATTTTATGCTGCCTGTGTCTTATGATTTTTTTTTTATTTATGTGAATTTTATGTTGCTGTCATGTGTTTTGTTTATTGATTTGGTCATTTTAAGTTTTTTTTCTCTCCTGGACCTGACTCACTTGTAAATTTTTGTAAATAAATTAATTTTAGGTAACTTTCTGTATTTGTTCTGCTTCTATCTCCTTTGTTTGTCACCTCTCGTCAGTCATTTCAGCCCAATTGCTTGTTTTCGTTTAGAACCTGTCGATCTCGAGAGGCGAGATCATAATATTGGCGACCTTGCCAGGATTGGTGTTGTTTTGGCTGACGGGGGTGTGGCAGCATCGGGGGAGAGTATTTTCTTTGTAAAAAAAAAATTATGGTAAACCTTTTTTTTCTGTCAGGTGGGGAGGTGTTAGGAACAATCGTTTGCCGATTGTTCCCTTAGTGGGTTGTTGCCTCCTTTTTTTTTTTTTTTTTCTTGCTGGCGAGTTGACGTGTGGTGGATGGTGTCAGACTTCACCAGTCAGGTCCAGGACAGCAGTAGGTCACGGCAGCAGAGCAGCGGAGAGCTTTCTTTTGGATGCGATGGTTGTCACATCGACTCTGTCATGGGAGTCCAGTTTTGGAGAACTGTTTCTGAGGACTTGATGGTTGCCGTGTCGGCTCTGTTTAGTTGTCCAGCAGTGTTGGTTTTACAATTCTCGATTTTTTTTCCTTTATGCTGCTTGTTTATTATTTATTGTTACTATTGTTGTTTATGATTTTATGCTGCCTGTGTCTTATGATTTTTTTTGTATTTATGTGAGTTTTATGTTTATTGATTTGGTAATTTTAAGTTTTTTTTCTCTCCTGGACCTGACTCACTTGTAAATTTTTTTAAATAAATTAATTTTAGGTAACTTTTTGTATTTGTTCTGCTCCTCTCTCCTTTGTTTGTCACCTCTCGTCATTCATTTCAGCCCAATTGCTTGTTTTCGTTTAGGACCTGTTGATCTCGAGAGGAGGAGGGAAAGTCACAGAGGGAGAAAGAAAAAAAAACAACAAACTCACGATGGCGAAAAAAACACAAACATACGACAGTAGAAGGCAAAGAGAGAAAAAAAACTTAATTCTAATTATAACACTCAAAATACCTTAACCTAACTTACAGTAATAACATCAGTCTTTATCTAAATCACTAATATATAAAATTAACATCATAGAATATACTTGATGATGATTCTGCTGATTATCATCAGCAGCCCAAAGCGTCTATAATCACCAGACAGCATCAAACATCAATGAGAAACCTTTAAGATGCGTATGCGCTTACCAGAGGTAAGTCTCCCTACGATCATCACAGATCACAATGTTGATTTCGCCACCAACAATTCCCGTGTCCGTAGCATGACAGCGTCAACAGTCTCACAAAATACCATTATCAATATATACGCTTACCGGAGGTAAGTCTCCCTACGGACGCTGTAACGCTCCACAACAGCGAAGAGGTTTGGAGAAAGCTGCAACAGAGGTGAACGCCGTGGTCAAAGCTTGCACCATAGGCGATGGCTGTACCTTCACACTGTACAGGTCTCAAAAGGGCAGACGCAGACAACGAATCGTTAATACCCACAGGAAACAGGAAGCAGCAAACTTGAATTAAGCTGTGGCACTTTATGGACTTGCCGCAAAGCAAACGAAAGGGGCAGGCAATGGCAAGACTCAAAAAAAGCAGCAGACCTCTTGCTCAGACAACTGGGGCGAAACTCCTCGGGAGACGAAGATCCTACATACACCCCACCTCCGCTGAACACCCAACAACTCAAAAATATGAAAATAAAAGAGAAAATTATCCCACATGGGTGTGTTACCTATAACAAGCGAAATACCCGGCGGTGGGAAAAAAAGAACAGCCCAAACCTTCATTTAACGGCAAAAGGTAAACAAAAGTTAAAGTTTAACAGTTACATTACTGGGCTAAAAAAAAAAAGACTTACGTTAACTTTTCATGATAAATATATATATATATATATATATATATATATATATATATATATATATATATATATATATATATATATATATATATATATATATATATATATATATATATATATATATATATATATATATATATATATATATATATATATATATATATATATATATATATATATATATATATATATATGTGTGTGTGTGTGTGTGTGTGTGTGTGTGTGTGTGTGTGTGTGTATGTATGTATGTATGTATGTATGTATGTATGTATATATATGTGCATATGTAAGATTATGACTTTGCCTTCCGTAGACACCTTTATAACAATTTAATAAAGACGTGAACCCGACAAAAACGCAAACTTTGCGTGAACGCAGGTTAGTAATTTGATTATATCCGGCTTTATGTCAAGACGGGACTCTGCTGTCAGGTGTGCAATTGAATGAGAGGCCTTCTGTGAACCTCTGGGCTGATTTCGACCACCATTTATGTATGAATGTCGAGGTGATGAAAGAGCATTATACAAATATACATGCAACACACACCCATATATATATATATATATATATATATATATATATATATATATATATATATATATATATATATATATATATATATATTATAGTTTACAAGGAGTTGGAGAACGTGTTTTACTTTAAGTGAATAATCTCAACCTTGGAAAACCCCTCGTAAGCCCATAAACAGAATAAATAATAATTGGTAAGGTTGCCAAGTGAAAGTGTGTTTCTTAACATTAGTATATTATTTACACACACACAACAGGGTGAATTTAACAGGTAAAAATTGGACTCTCTCACTAAAATAACAGATGGTAAAAGGACAGAATAGCAATTACTGAGTGAATGATAATACATCAAATTTACAAATACTGGCCACTTGGAAGTGGACCATAGGCCAAATTGGTAATGAATTTCTATCCGCCTTGGTACGAGCGGATTCTTCAGGCTATCTAGAACACAAGGTACTGGCTACGTAGGTAACCGCATTGATAACACTCCTGGAAATGAGACAATTCTAGATGAGACTACTACCGAGTTGCAATCTCTCTGTAACTGAGTTAATACAAAGACTGGAGGTAATTTTTTTCCCCTACTCACTTCTTAGCAGGGACGAGAATTACTTTATGCACTATTCAAGGAATTACACACGGGTATAGCAGGTTCACTGTTTAAGTTGAAGAGACAAGAAGTTACTGAAGCGATAAAATTTGCGAGAGAGAAATGATGAAAAAATGAATCAAAGAAAAAGACACTGGCCAACCAGTTTCCCTTCCAGGGCACGTGTCTCCATTGTTTCCTGTTATTGCCGGCACATACAACCTTATGTCAATGTGATCCAAGTTATCAGCGACGCCTGGGATTGGCACAATCAATCCATTGTGAGAAAAATGTCAGTTCCACAGTCACCCAGGCTCAGGGCTGATTCGATCAGAAATTACCCATGTCTAAATGTCGCTTGAACTCTACTGAACTGAAGATGGGGCATTGGTTCAGGCTGCAAGGTCGGCGCATACCTCGGAATTAGGAAAGTGGTGTCAGGCTAGTAAAAGATGGAAAACTCAGCGAACGATTATTGAATCTGGAGTTTAAGACAGGGGAAACAGCCACCTAAACCCCCGTGTGTTCCTTTGGAGCACGTAAAGCCCATGACTAAAACTCTCCACTCACTCCTAGGCCTGTGGGCCTGCCTGTACCCTCTACTCTCTGGCATTTTCCCCATAAGGTTCATAAGAGTTAGCAATCCGACAGCGATAACCGTAAAGAAGTTATATATATATATATATATATATATATATATATATATATATATATATATATATATATATATATATATATATATATATAAACCTGTTAAAGAAAACAATATTCGTCTTTATCATTATTATTATTATTATTATTATTATTATTATTATTATTATTATTATTATTATTATTATTATCTAGGAAGGTGGTCTCAAGAGAGGACTCTTCAGCTATAATTTCATCATTTTATCATTTATTTTTCTGGTCATGGTGGTCATTGATGAAAACTAACAATATCATAAGTCATACTAAGTTTTGGGCCTTTTATTCGCATGACGATACTTTTGTGAAGACTACGTCCTGATTAATGTGACAAACATTTTTCCCAGGAATTGTGGATTTTTAAGTAGATCTGACAAAATATTAGAAAACTCAAGAAAATCGTTATTTGTTTGACTCAAAAATTGAGAACAACTAAAAGGCAAAGAATTTTCTTTTGAAGATTGATTTCGGTAGTTTTTTACGTTTGCATGCTAGTATAAACAATAAATAAATGTTGCACTATTGAAATCTCATGGTTAACCGTTTTTTGTCATTATCCTAAGATAATTACGGTCGTGATAATACATACATATTGCATTATAAATATAATTTAGATAAAAATAATTTAGTAGTGATGAATTTCGTTATTCCATTTACTTTCCCATAAGATTATACAGCTGTCAGGCATTTTCTAAAGTAACTAACTTTCTGCATATCATTATTTACCTAAATTTTCTTTCTCCCCTGTCTTCTGTCTACCACTCATTAGGTTTTTTTCCTCAGTAGCTTTCTTTTTATCTCCCCCTTCTTTCCCTTCCATCCTCCATTCTCATTTCAAACGTTACCGATTTTTTAGGATGTACCCTCTTCACAAATTTTGTTTAGTTTCACTGCATTCATTTGGTTTTCGTGAAATTTATTTTGTTATGGCTTTCCACTTTATGTATCCTTTGCACTCAAACGTTCTTGCCCACCCTTTCAGTTTCCCTTTATTTAGAATTTCAAATTCTTCTCCCTCGTTCCTCGTTCCTTGTCTTCTTTAATTCTGGTTCTCTGCACTCATAGGTTCGTTCCATTCTGTCAGTTTTCTTCTTAATCGTTCCATTCATTCCGATTTATACCTCACTTTACCCACACACAATGAACTATCCACATGTACTGTTGAGGGCCTGCCTTTCCAAAATCTCTGACGTCATCCATCTAGCACTTCCCAAGTATCTCTCTCCTCTTTCCTCTTAGTACTTCTGATGTGAACATCTTTTTCACGTGCTTTCCATCATCCATTTCATTCCGTAAGAATTCTTTTTTTTCTGTTACTCAAAATGCTCATATTCACCCTCTCACATACGTTGGCTGTTATGACTTTTTTACGTATCACAATTTTTCTGTAGCTTCCGAGTTTTTCCTTCCGTCTTTACTCATAATCAACACTTCGTTTCCACGAAGAAAAGTTAGCTCAGTAATCATGCACATATTTCAACTTCATTTCCATAGATGCTGCAAGTTCCTCCTAGTCTTTTGATCATGTCCCCGTATCTTTCTTCCTTTGCTGACTGTGACACGCCCATCTCTCAGTTGCGTCAAAATATTACTGTGTGTGTGTGTGTGTGTGTGTGTGTGTGTTTGTAACCAAAAAATGGTTCACCTTATAAATATTATTTATTTAAGGAAGTAAACAGGGAACTTTACAATAATTCTGAGTAACAAAGATTCCTGCTGGATGAAAAACAAAAAGAAAGCAAAAAATCTTCAATACAGAGTTCAATAAATTACCTGCATCGTACATTGGTAATTGAATAGTTTTCTGGTTTATTTACTTTTTATTTTTGAAACGTTGAGAGAATAAAATTGCATATTGCAAACCAAAGTGTAACTGAATGGTCCTATCTTTTATCTCTCCCAGTATTTCCATCTGCAGGATTTTTTTTTTTTTTTTTTTTTTGTAGTTTCCATCTGCCGAGTGATACGTGGACTTGTTTGGGGGATGACTGACGCCGGCAGCTGGATCTTGACTATGGGCTCTATTTCACGGAATCCACTTTTATTTGATGAATTCTCTAATATATGGATAAATATTTATTTTTGTCTATTTAGGAATAATGAATGATGCGTCAAAAAAGGAATAAAAAAAGGATAACGATGAACCAGCACATTTTTAAAGTTCTAAACTCTGAAACATGCCTGTTTTAGACCTAGCGTACTCTATGAATGAATAAAAAAAATTTATTTAACCACAAAAGTGATGATAGGCTATATCACCTATCTTTAAAGGTATGGTGAAGGAAATGGAAAAATCTAGCAGCGAGAGAGAGAGAGAGAGAGAGAGAGAGAGAGAGAGAGAGAGAGAGAGAGAGAGAGAGAGAGAGAGAGAGAGAGAGAGAGAGAGAGAGATTGTGTATACCCCTTTGCATGAACTTCAGTTTCGTGTTCTAATATCATAAATCCCGGGCATGCAGTCTTGTTTTTCTCAACTTTGAGCAGCGGGTAAATGAAGATTGATGTGTAAGAGAGAAGCATCTAGCACACTATATGGGCGAGGGGAAAGGTGAAGACAGTTTTTGCCAGTAAGGTTTGATAACAAAGCAGGTAGGATGAGGGTGAATTTTCTTTTAGGAGAATTTTGAAAAAAGTTATTACTTCTTGTCTATTTAAATTTTTATAAAGATATATAGACCGATTTATTCATAATGACACCGAATGCTTGTTCGTAGGGAAGATTTTAGAAATTAAGTTAGCGTTTGTATTACTGACATCCACACCGTCAGTGCAAAAGCAGGAGCTACCCAGCGGGGTAATTATATCCCAGAAGGCTCATTGAAAAAAGACATCAAGAAGCCATCGTCTATCATGGCGATTATAACAACAGGATTACTGAATAAACATTGATCGTTTCGTTTGACTGATGCATGGCGCATTGTTAAGTAGAAAACTTTATCAGCATTTCTCTCTCTCTCTCTCTCTCTCTCTCTCTCTCTCTCTCTCTCTCTCTCTCTCTCTCACGCGCACCTTACAACCCCTACAAACAAAACTATTCTTTGTAAACCTACACAATTTAATAAGACTGACAGAATATTTCACGCTAGGAGAAATCATCGAGGAAAAAATACCTAACATCTGTACTGAGCAGAGACCGCTG
This sequence comes from Macrobrachium rosenbergii, assembly GCF_040412425.1. Taxonomy (NCBI): domain Eukaryota; kingdom Metazoa; phylum Arthropoda; class Malacostraca; order Decapoda; family Palaemonidae; genus Macrobrachium; species Macrobrachium rosenbergii. The sequence continues at coordinate 72,059,833 of NC_089741.1, read as the reverse complement.
GACACTGTTATTTTAGCCAAGTCAGCAATATTCTTTAAGACAAGGATGACTTTTCCACGGCACGGGTGCCCGAATAAAGTCTTGGATTTCAGCTTGAAAATTGAAAGGTTAAGAAACTGACAATTCGAGAGCAATATGAGGTCTCTTGGAAAATAGCCATGATCTTATTTTCTTAGGTTTCGTACATATTGACTTGCATCTCCATATTCTCAGAAGTCTTTTATATATCATTGATTCGTTGTACATAGTCTATGTTTAACATATGCGATACCTTAACATATGCAAGAGAAGCTTATAATGAACTCACGTAAGGGAATGAAATGATTGAAAGAAATCGGTAACACCATAGAAAAAGTTTCTTTTAGAAACTTAAAAAAAAAAGCACGGGCTGCAAGATGTTATAAAAGAATAAAGCATGGAAAGCAAAACAAGAGACAAACATTTTCTTAAAGAAACTTAAGCGCAATAAAAGACAAACTGAAAGTGACTTTCCCAGTTCAGTTAGCTTTACTGGGATATTGCATAATATCCTGCATTTATATGTTATTATCAATTTTGCTCACATTGGAGATGAATTTTCTTCTAGAAACACAGTAAAAGCGTTTCTGTTGATTACGGACCTGTTTTTCTCCATATAAGAGTACCAAAGTCTCTAAGTATACAATTTCTTAGCTATGTTTCAAAGCAATCTTTATGTAAGATACTATAATCAGAATTATTAAAATTGATATTTTATCATTTTGTCGGATTTTGATAAAGAGAAGCTAAAAGCAAGTTTAAATGTAGACAATTCTTCCTTCAGCAGAAAGGTCTTCTAATCAAAGTTCATTTTTATCCTGCCTGAATTTTCAATATTTTAAAATTCATGGTTTCGTTGTATTATCGGTATAAATTTATATCCTTTTATGGCAATAAATCATGCCTTTTTATGGGTGTAAATTCATACAGAAACTTAAGATGGACATTTGTCCGAAACGGCATATGATAGAGGATGGATAAAGTGAGACGAAAGTGGTGAGGTTTCTTTCGATACTGCAGTTCCTCACCTGACTGCGAGTTCCTTCTTGTGAATCATATACAACATCGATCAAAGATTTTTAAAGTTATACCTCAAAAACTTTGAAGAAAAATTATCAAAGAAGCCTTTGCAGTTATTCTGCTCCCTCTACGGCAGGGTGCTTATACTCTATATTAAAATATCCCAAATTATAGTTGAATGATGATTTATTTTTTCATACTTAGTAGATTTTGACTATTACATCGATAAAGGCTCTGTTCTTGTCACTGTAAGTTGAAATTGGCTTTTACGTTGATGAAGAGGTCGAATGCCGCTAACTTCCTTTCTTTTTTTATTTTGCTGAATGTGTGATTTTTGTAATGTCTCAGAAGATTAGATAATATACGTTCCCATTGAAAATAAATATAAAAGATTTTATTGTATGAACTATTAAACAAACCGACGAGTTACAACTCTAACATTAGTTTACATGATGCTGAAAACTGGGAAATCTTAGAATTCAATGCAACGTCATACAGAAATTAGAATGCGTTTACTTTTTTATATTGTTGTTCAAACAGAGTATCATTATTACAGACTATCTGTATCTTTTGATTGAAATACAAGTAAATATTCATGGAAATGGAGGTTCTTGCATTCCCTTCGATTACTTTTGTTCAAAGGACTGAATGTTGTTATCTTTCATTAATGAATTATTTCCTTTTTCGCTTTCGTACGGTTTTATGTCAGCGGCAGAGAAAATCTTCGCAAATAGGCTTATCTATACATGTCATGTCATGTGTTTTACAGCTGTCATGCTTATCATTGGTTATATTATATATAGGCATATTAGTTCTATATCAACCTAGACTTCATCGGTCAAAAGAGTCAATACGTTAAGTTTTTGGTAATCAAAAGATTGAGCAACGATAATTTTTGTACATAAAGATAATCAATAACAAAAAAGCGTTCAGGATAAAAAGTGAAATGTCCTCTAAAGTCTTGTAAGGATCGAGAATTTACACGCTTTCAATTAAAGTATCTGTCATGAAAGATAAAAGCAGAAATGATCACTTCTTTAAGCATAAGCTAACCGTCCCCTGACACGAAAAGGCATATGCATAATGTTAACTTCAAAGTGCCCAATAATGTGGAAAATCTTCCATTTCTGAAATCACCAAAGACATTAGATGTAAGAACAACGATAAAGCTTCCCAAACCTGGTCGTTCGAACTAAGAGAACTAAAAAAAAACAGTACCATATATGAGGTTGAATGAACACCGTCCGTCTTTAATATTCATTACGTTATATGTTCATTATGTCGCTGATTCTTGACAATAATTCCTTCCGTCTTAGTCGAAAAATATTTTGCAGTTATTTATTGAATAGCGTCTCTTTCTCTGCCACTTCCTAAAGTTTGTCGAAGTAAGATAAAATGTCTCTGTGGAAAAAATATTACTGAGAGAGAGAGAGAGAGAGAGAGAGAGAGAGAGAGAGAGAGAGAGAGAGAGAGAGAGAGAATTAGTTTTTTATCGAATGTACACATTGAAATAAATATGGATATATAAAATAAAGAGTTGATGTTCTGGCCAAGAGAGACTGGGTCTGCTTCGCCCAAAATCATGCAGAGGTCTTGAAAAGTGTTATTTTCTCTTAAAAGGAGATCTCCTAAGAGATCTAGTTTCAAACTTCTCTTTATTCATAAACCCAAGCAACACCGGACTAGACAAAAACTTCAGAAAAATCTGTTTGTTCCTTAATAAAGAAACGAAATAAGCGAAGAAAAGCCGGAGGATTAAAGTGATGAGCCATTACTGAAAATAAGACGTCCCTGAATAGCATCCCAATTATTCATGCCTTCAGAACGGCCGAGGCCAAGCGTGGGTAATTGATCTTCAGCTTTAAAAGAAGAGAATGGAAGCTGACTTATCAAAAGGTGGGAACTCTGGAGGTATTTGTAATTCGCTTTTAAGAAAGGAGAGAGAGAGAGAGAGAGAGAGAGAGAGAGAGAGAGAGAGAGAGAGATGGTTAGATGCCAGCAAAGAAGTGGTCAAACAAACATATAGACAGACGTCCATTAAAGCAGAATGAGAATAACAGTGTAAGTGATGTCATTCCCATTTAAAAATTTTATGAGATGTGATATAAAGATTTTCATTCACCTGAGTGAGCACCGGGAGGTGTTCCAAATGAAAAAAATATGGCATGTATTGCTAGCGTTCTATGGCAGGAATACTGAATTCGGCATAGATTTGGAAGAGCAATGGCAGATATGAAATCAACGTCCTTAAATATCTCAAAAATAATTTCATGCACATGTATGTCTTCATTATTTGTCGGGAATAGAAACCATGGAAAGTAGTGTAAAAAATCCTAATTCTCTACACTGGTATTGACAAGTTTTCTGAGATCGCAAAGCTATGCAAAATATAATATTAAATTCTTTAAAAAAGGCATATGTAATAGGAAAGATAATTAACTGTTGATTTAGGTATGATCTTTACTATTAGTATTGATATTTTAATGACGGATGGCAACTGTATATCTGATTTGTAGTGATGTCTTTATATAAAAGGGTCAATTATTGGCAAAACAGGGCAACAACAAAAAAGGTGACATTAAGATGAAAGTGTTTGTTCCAGGAGACATTCTTTTATAAAAAAGATAAGTTGTCTTTATCTTCCAGTTTTCTTTCCTTTCACAAACACATACAGAAACAAACCATAACCCCGCATTTCCGAATCATAAATACCAAAGCACATTGCACAGAAAGCATGGGTCTTGATGGAACCCCCAAGAAACGAAGAATAAAACCTATGAATAAGAAATAAACGGTAACGGAACGATTTCTCGGCCTTGACATATGAAGATTGCCTGAATACGGAATATCGTCTTTTCCTTCAAACCATATCTAAGAGTTTTCCTTGCCCGATCTCTTACATAAATTCACGTACAGCAATGAAAAATGACGTCGAAGCAATTTATAGAAATAATAATGGCACTAGGTGTTTTTACTCGTGTTATAATTTTAACTATTTATGATTCTATAATTCAGCTTGATGATGTGCCTCATCCCTTCTTGTCCACGGCAATTGGGTTCTTACCTTCATAGGAGATCTTAAAAAAAATTAATTCCATCAAGTTAACCCCTTAGGGGGTTAGTGCCGTCAAAACACTTCATACAGTGCATGTAGGCATTGCTTAAGGTTCTTCACGGCGTGCCTTCGGCCACTAACTGCAACCCCTTCATTCCTTCATCTGTATCTCCGTTCATCTTCTATTTCTCCCATCTTAATTTCCACCCTCTCCGAACAATTGATTCACAGTGCAACTGACCTGCGAGGATTTCCTCCTGTTGCACCTTTCAAAACTTTTCACTGTCAGCGCTGAATGACCTTAAAGGTCCCAGGGCATTGCCTTTGACCTAAATTCCATATTTTGTTCTGTTCCCTCAAGCAAACGCTGATTGAAAATTACTAAATGCCCTGGGCTCCGTGTTTGTATCGCATACTATGCAGTCATGTTTAAGGCAAAAAATAAGTTGTCTTCGGGTTTTGTACAGAAAACAGGAAACCATCTAATGGAGATAAGCTTAAGAAGAGTAAGCTGGATGTTTTGGCGCGTGGAGAATATGAAAAGGAATTATATTCTTAAAAGAAAAGTCTGATATTTACTCTGATGTAGATTAGAGACGAAAGGCAATTCAAAGGAAGTGGGAAGATGTGAATGAGCACAATTTTGCTCATCCAAGGATTTCAGGTTGTAAAGCAATGTAATTTGAGAACAAGTTTTGAATTGTATCCATGGCTCAAGTAACCCTAATGAATTCAAAACGGCTTTTATCTTCCATTACCTTAAATCACTCGATAGAAATTAGCTATCCTTTTATCAGTATTGAGAGAGAGAGAGAGAGAGAGAGAGAGAGAGAGAGAAGAACATTAATAGGATTAAACAATAATTATCAAGCAAATTTACTCTTTTTTTCTGTGAAACTCTTGACCTGACTTCCGTGATGACCTTTTAAAGTAAAATCACTCTTCTTAATCGCGTTGAAGACTTTTGGCTATTTTAGAAAAGAATATAAGCGAGTAAAGGAAGGCTTTAACATGCATTTGTTACTAAAAAAAAAGGTTAATAATCACAACAAAACAATGATATCTACCTGATGAAGGGGATTTTATAAATCAATATTTTTCAGTAATAGAGTTTACGGATTACTTCTGTAAAAATATTATCTTTTTTTTCTTCGCTTCTACTCTTACAATAAAATCAAGAATTCTCCACGAGAAAATAAAATAACTTTTGAATTTCTAAGATTTTAGGCAATTCTGAATTACTGTTTTACTGCAGTTCTCATACTAATGGCCTCTGAAATTAGGATTTCATTTTTTCTTGGAAAGAAGTTTGAAGCATCAAAAGAATGATAGTGGTAAATACCATTGATGTGAATTTTGTTTGATATGCCATGTTCTGAGGTAACAATGCAAGCATTCAGTCCCGTGATAAGCAATATTTCCTAGTTATCCAGATTTTATCAAGCAGTTTTAGAAACGTGCGAAGAAAGGAATAAAGGCCAAACGAGAATGAATAGATGAAAGATACGAGAGAGACGAAAAGACTCAAATGAAGTAATAAGGGTAGGAAAAATTTAGATATTTCTTGAGGAAAGATGGATTATATGCGCGACTGAAATTCAGCGTTTGCGTAGCAATGCAGCTCATGAACATACACGTCGTCGTTTTAAAACTCTGTATTATAAATTCCAACTAATTGAATAGTCATTGCAACAAATATTTAGAGTGTGCACTCAACAAAAACAAGGTAAAAAAAAGCAATTTAAAAATACGAATGATAAAGAGATAAATTTAAAGAAACATTGGTAGAGAGAGAGAGAGAGAGAGAGAGAGAGAGAGAGAGAGAGAGAGAGAGAGAGATTCGTGATAAGATAAGAATAAGGATTATACGACGACACGGGTCAAAAGTTTGTAGAAACCCGTATTAAGGAAAACTACTTGCTGTTTGGACGCCTTTTAGTTGTCTGTAAAAGAAAACTATTGCGACAGTTTTGTCTGTCCGTCCTCACTTTTTCTGTCCACCCTCAGATCTTAAAAAACTACTGAGGCTAGAGGGCTACAAATTGGCATGTTGATCATCCACCCTCCAATCATCAAACATACCAAATTGCAGCCCTCAAGCCTCAGTAGTTGTTATTTTATTTAAGGTTAAAGTTAGCCATAACAGTACTTCTGGCAGCGCTAAGGTACCAACAAACAGGCCACCACCGGACCGTGGCTGAGGTGATCACTGGACCGCGGCTGAGTTTCATAAGCCGCGGCTAAGAGTTTCATTGGTCGTTTCTGAAATTTTCATACAGCTGTACAGAAAACTCGATTGCGCGAAAGAAACTCCGGCACAATTTTTTTTTTTTTGTTTTATCTTTTACGACCCCATTTCTTGAATTGCACGAAAAAGCATTTCTAAAATTTCAGGGGCGTCTGGATATTTCCATCTTTCTGTGCAGTTTGTAACAATGGTTGCCTCGTCTCTATTTTATATCTCTTCACTTTCTTTGTATTTAATTTTATTTTCTGTCCAGACGCTTATTGTTTCGTTTTAAGATTCATATTTACCATGTTGACAAATTTTATTTTCTGTCCAGACGCTTATTGTTTCGTTTTAAGATTCATACACACTCAATAGTCAATTTTTGTAGTTAGCTTGATATGACTGAGTATTAGACTGTTGATGCTTTCCCAAAGAGTGCTATGAAAAATAACCCGCCAAGTAATATAGATGAATATATTCATAAAATGAGTAGATTAATGAAAACACAAGATTAGTAAGACTTGCAAAACTGTGGTGAGAACATTCCAAAATTCAGTGCCGAACTGTTTGACAACCAAAATAAGAGTTCCAAACTAGATGTGGTAAAACACTTATGTCACTTGGTATTTAGGCCACAATCGGGAGCCATTTCTCCTTAAACTCTATTCATGAAAATACGAGATTTTTTTTCTTACATTAAAAATAAAGGAATATTTGTCATAAGAGAGTGTTCAGACCAGGAGTTCACCGAAACCTTTTTGTTTAGAGTTGTTTGATGAAAAAAAAAGTTTGAAATTTCAAGTAGAAGACAAACTCTAACCTCAAGATAATATCTCCCAAATAACTGAAAATATCTGATAAAATAATTAACTTTAATGGCAGTTAATTAATAGCTCCAACCTCGAAACCTTTCATGAGTCGATTATGATGACTCACATGCCCCCCCATTCCGTCACATCGCTACAACTGGAATGTATGTCCTATGGATATATATATATATATATATATATATATATATATATATATATATATATATATATATATATATATATATATATATATATATATATATATATATATATATATATATATATATATATATATATATATATATATATATATATATATATATATATATATATATATATATATATATATATATATATATATATATATATATATATATATATATATATATATATATATATATATATATATATATATATATATATATATATATATATACACACACACACACACACAAAAACACACACACACACACACACACACATATATATATATATATATATATATATATATATATATATATATATATATATATATATATATATATATATATATATATATATATATATATACTACTATTACTGTCTTTGGAATATAACTGTTTTTGTGGTAAATGCTTCGATAAATCTGGTACATTAATCACCATCATCTGCGAACGTCGTGAGACGCAAAAGTCTTATATGAAATTTCACTACTCGTCTTCATAATGCTTTCACTTCCACAAAAGCTTAGCCGAAGAGAAAAAGAAGTATGGAATGATTCAAAGCCCTAGATAGAAAGATAATATCTGCGAATAAGGCCGTTGACTTCAACAAAACTGCATAAGAGAAAATATACAGTGTGATAAAAATATCATACATATACATATATATATATATATATATATATATATATATATATATATATATATATATATATATATATATATATATATATATATATATATATATATATATATATATATATATATATATATATATATATGTATATGTATGATATTTGGGCATATTTTCTCTCTTATGCAGTTTCTGTTGAAGTCAACGGCCTTATTCGCAGATATTATCTTTCTATCTAGGCTTTGAATCATTCCATACTTCTTTTTCTCTTCGGGTAAGCTTTTGTGGAAGTGAAAGCATTATGAAGACGAGTAGTGAAATTTCATATAAGACTTTTGCGTCTCACGACGTTCGCAGTGATGATGGTGATTAAGGTACCAGATTTATCGAAGCATTTACCACAAAAACAGTTATATTCCAAAGACAGTAATAGTAGTATGAACATTTCTTTATAAAAAGTATCCCAAACCTGTGCTTATTCGCAGAGGTTTGGAATGCTCTTTATAGTGTTATGTGTTATACCCACACTGTGAGCAACACAACGTAGTCAACTAATAATCAAGTACGCAATTCACGCCTTACATCAGTGGATGCCATATTTTGCTTACTGTATACTATTTTAGGTAATTGGCAAGTAATTTTCTGGAAAAAGTGTGAAAATAATTTACAGCAAAAGAAACATATTATATGACCCCAAGAGCTAGAAAAAAGAGGAAGATATCCTGTCTTGGAACCGCTTATCATGAGAACCCATTCCTTCTCTATTTTTGGTCGCAGATTATTCATCCTTTCAAACAGGAGAAAGTGGACACGTCAATCATCCACACGAATCTGAGAAAGGCAGTAAACAGAAACACATTGTCAATCGATATATGAAAAAAAAAATTTTTCTCTTTGCAGTTGCCATAAAAAGAACAGTAACATCCTTTTCTGGATTATAATGGGTCAACTGAATACCTATTATATTATTTAGTGTAACAGACAGGTTCAGATTAAATAATTCCTGATTATTTCGTTCTAGAATTTAATTTACTTCACCATTCGCCAAAAAGATTGTCACATGCATTTTTAGACGAGCAATTTGGAATAGAATGGTCTGTTCACAAATTTGGTAGTACAGTAGTCTTGTGCTACAGAAAAACTTCCCATGGATAAAGGTACGTTTCATGAATTAAAAAACGAAATTGCACTTTAAAATTCAATACAAAGGACAAATTAATCGCAAAGAAACCAATAGACACTAAAATTAGCAGGAAAAAAGTAATGTTCACATCCTTTCATATTTCACATCTGAACCTTTTTCTTAGACATATCTGCAAGGCAAACGCAAGCACATAAATTACAATAAGCTTTATTTACATATCTACAGAGCCAATAGCTGGTAAGACCTCCGCGAGCAGCAATAACGCCCACCAGGTGGCGTGACATGCTGTCCACCAGCTGTACAAGGTTCTCAGCAGGTATCCTGTCCCATTCTTCCAAGAAAGGCTGACCTAATTCTCTAAGGGTGGATGGCTGGTTGTCCCTTTGTCTAATTGCACGGCCCAAATGATCCCATAAATGTTCTATGGGGTTGAGATCTGGGCTCAGTGCAGTCTGCCTCAGGAAGTTCACATCCTGTCCTTCAAGGTAAGTAGTCACCACATGTGCTCGATGAGCAGGGGCATTGTCATCTCGATACTGGAAAATATTGGCAAATAAACCATGAGCCCATGGAAGAAGGTTCCGATCCAGCAACTGTCTGTACACATCACTGGTCACGTGTCGATCCAGAAGGACAAGCTGACTCTTGCCATCTGCACAACTGGTACCCCACACATGGACAGATCCACCACCTCCAGCAACTTGAGCTTGTACACACTTGTCCCTGAGACGTTCTACAGCCTGTCCACATACATGGCTCCTAGCGTCTACCGGAAACAGCAGAAATCTGGACTCATCTCCAAAAACCACATGGTGCTAGTGTTGTGCAGTCAGATTCTGTTGTTGACGGGCCCAAGCCAGACGGTCTCTCTTATGTCTGGGGGTGAGCTTTGTTCTCACAGCACATCTATGTGCTCTTTAACCCATCACTACTAATCTGCGATTCACTGTCCTGGTACTGGCCTGGTACACTACTTACCTTGAAGGACAGGATGTGAACATCCAGAGGCAGCCTGCACTGATCCCAGATCTCAATCCCATAGAACATTTATGGGATCAATTGGACCATGCAATTAGACAAAGGGACAACCAGCCATCCACCCTTAGAGAATTAGGTCAAGCTCTCTTGGAAGAATGGGACAGGATACCTGCTGAGAACCTTGTACAGCTGGTGGAAGCTTGCCACACCGCCCTGCGGCATTACTGCTGCTCGCGGAGGTCATACCCACTACTCACTCTGTAGATATGTGAAAAAAGTTTATTGTAATTTATGTGCATGTGTTTGACTTGATGATATGTCTGAAAAAATGGTTCACATGTGAAGTATGAAAGGATGTGGACATTACTTTTTTCCTGCTAATTTTAGTTTATATTGGTTTGTTTGTGACTAATGTGTCCTTTGTATTGAATTTTAAAGTGTAACTTCATGTCCTAATTCATGAAACATACCTTTATCCATGGGAAGTTTTTCTATAGCACAAAACTACTACCAGTTTTGTGACCGGACCATTTGATTTCAAATTTCTCGTCTAAAAATGCATGTGACAACCTTTTTGGCAAATAGGTACAGTGCTTACAAATTATCATCTTAACACAATTCAAAACAGGCTGGATGTAGTTAATGAACTAAATCTACTTCAGTCATCATTATATCCAACACACATAAATGCTTATGCATACATACAAGCATACATAAAGACTTACACACATATATGTAAGAATTGCCAAAACTACAGCAAACAGGAAATCACCCTTAAGTTTTAGAATTTCAGAAAGTCCACTTTTACCAGTCTAGAAATTAATTTCCAAGGTGTTACATTCTTTAACTTTAAAATAAATAACATAAAGACTAATGCATAGAGCAAATTCTCTTTGCAGCTCCTAGCAATCATTTGACTCAGAATGTCAAAGCCAACACAGGTGGCACTCAAATACCCGGCCCCCCCTGGGCTCGGTTCCACTGATTCCCCGAAATAGACAAACCATCAAGGTAAGTGAGGTCCATGGAGGAAACACCACAGGCATGAATAATTCCAGGTAGCTTGAAGAGAGTCCCCAAGCTCTCCTGGCACCCATGCTAAAATGGCACAGTACGATCCCTTTCCCTAAGAAGACTTTGGCGCCTCTATCCAGGAGAGGATGTCAGGGTCCTTCACCTATCTATTTTTCTTATAACTCTATCCCTAACTCTTTTCCTTTAACATTTCCCTTCCTTAATTTTGATTATTACTCACATTTATTTTATGCACATTACCAAGGCCCCATTTTACTTTAATCACCTCTGCCAATGCAGAGTACCATTGACAGATATGCCAACTGTATAAATCCGATGACTTCACTTTCATGCCAACCGCAGCATGATGCATTTAAATATACGATATGCTATCGCCATTAGCTATTATTATATGAGTGCCAACTTGGCAAAGTGCCATTATTGTAGATGCTGGCAAATGATCCTGCCAGAGGGGTCGTGCCCTCTGGCTACCTTGCGGCCTCCTTGGGCTAAAAAATGATCCTAGCTATTTTTTCCATAGGAATTTAATGATAAGACTGTCATTTCTAGCAGCAAGTATTTATTCTGAGTTAATGTCAGTGTCAGAATGTTGTTTTTCCTCTTGAAGTTAATTGCTACTCAGAAGTTTAAGTTAAGTTTTGTTTCTCTTTTCATGAAATTATTTGGCTGAAATGCTTGTTTGGTGATTCCCCATTCGCTGCCTCACGTTTGGTGGGGACTGTTGGCTGAGGATGAAGGCAGTATGTATTCGGCTCCCTATCTTGGAGGTTTTTGGAGACTTTATTCGCACAGAATTTCGACATTGAATTCTTCCACAGTTTTGCTGGTTTTCTTCTGTCTGGAGACTGTTGCAGCTGCTTTCTGAGGGGCATCTCCTTTGCTGCGGTCGGACGCCCTTCACGTGCGTTCTGGAGGGCACTGCCTGTGCTCCCTTACATTCTCTATTCATTTTTGCATCCCTGGACTCGCCTGTTGCCCTTGGAAGGACAGCCTGTCTTTCCCGTCGTCCTGTGTGCCTTCGTCCTGCCAACCTCCGGAATTGTGAAAACGCCTGATTCTATTTTGATAGCCGGTAAGGATATAACTGTGTGCACTTCATATAGACGTTGCTGACGCATGTCAGTGTGCTGTATCCTCCGGCTACAGACTCCTCGTGATTTCAGGATCGTTTTGGACAGCCATGTGTGTGGTTCTGCGACTTATATAAATTCATCGTGATTTCACCCTGGGCGTGTGTTAATTAAGATTAATATCGACGGTTATTTTTAGGTGGTTTATTATTATGTATGTAATATTAAGGTTTATTTGTAAAAATTAGGATTAAGGATCTTCCCCCTTTCATTGTCTCATACTAAAGTTTTTCAGGGCTTTCCTAGGAATAGGTTGTTTTCCTTCCTCCTCCTACTTACTGTCTCTCGATCTATTGTGTGAAAGAGTTTATTTTAGGTGAAGGGTTTTTGTACACCCTTATTCACCTCTTTTTGTGGGGTTTCATTTAATTAATTATCAATATTTTTTTGTAATAAATAATGAAGATTGTTTAACATTTTTCGTTATCCTCTTTGAGTGTTTTTTTTGTGTGTTTTTGCTCTGTTGGTGATCTTGCCCCTTGGCTTTAAGTAATCCTTTGTGGCACTGATCGTAAAAAATGAAAAAGAGCCTGTTCTTGCAACTTCCTAAATATTAAATATTTTGTGAACATAAGTTCATTACATATTTTGGCGACCTTTTGCCAGGATCATCCAACAGCGTAATTCATGTTTGCACTCAAAGAGGTGTTTAGGTCAGCGAATAAGGTTAGGTAAATTATTATAGTTTCACCCCACTTAGCAAGTAAGCATGCATTATTTTGAGGAGGAAGAGGCTGCTGCTGCCCGATTTTTGGCAGATCCAGATTGGGAGAGGAATCTCTATGATCTAAAAAGAGATCAGTTATTTATTTTAGCTGAGTTTCTAGATTTAAGTTTGGCTTCAGAAGTTAGGAAAGGTCAGCTTTTATTTGAAGTCATTAAAGCAGCTAGGTCCTATAAAGAAACCCTGGATAGCGTCACTTTTGAGAAAGTAGAGAATGGTAAGGAAAATGTAGAAAAGGAGAAGGGAGAGGTAAGTGCCAGAGATGTGGAGGAGAAAGAGGACAGTGTTAGTAATACAAATAGGGAAATGGGTAATGAAGGTAATGATGTAAATGATGGTCGGGTAAGTGAACTGAAACTGAGTATTTTGAGGGAACAAGCAAAGATTAAAGAGTTGGAACTTAAAGCTCTGCAGTTGCAGGCTGAAGAGAGGGCGAAAGAGAGGGATCATGAAATTCAATTGTTGAAATTGCAGCTGTCAGCTAATAATGGTAGTAGTAATCGTGATAATGACGAATTTAATTTATTAAGTGCCCTTAAACTTGTTCCCCTATTTAATGAAGAAGACGTCCCCGAATTCTTTATTTCTTTTGAGAGGGTTGCTAAAAAGCTGAATTGACCTCGGGACATGTGGACCACTTTGGTCCAGTGTCGTTTAAAAGGGAAATCACAGCGTGTGTATAATACACTTAACGAGGACTTGTCATCTGATTACAACTCCGTTAAGGCAATAATCCTAAAAGCTTATGATCTTGTTCCGGAGGCATATAGGCAAAAATTCAGAAATTTTAAAAAGAGTCCGGATATGACTTTCATGGAATTCGCGCGAAAGAAAGAACAGTTCATGGGCAACTGGGTAAAGTCCAAAGAGGTTGATTCTTTTGAAAAATTTAGGGAATTAATTTTGACAGAAGAATTTAAGCGGTCTGTGTCAAGGGAGCTAAAGTTGAAAATTGATTCTTTGCAGGAGGTGGTAATTGCCTCTGATGAATACTGCACACAGGCATGACTCGGTAAAGAAGGAAATTCCTAAAAAGTTCTCTTCCCGTAATGGAAATAATTGGCAGGGAAAACCTTATCAGAAATGGTCAAATGATTTTGATCAGAATGCAAATGTAAACCGTAATAACGTAAATAGTGGTAGAAATGGTAGTGTAGAGTCACGTAGCTACGTGAATAGTAGTAGGTCTGGTAGTGGTAGTGGACGTAGAGGATCTCAAGAGTCTAGGTTAAGTTGTTATTGGTGTAATAGGAAGGGTCATGTAAAGGCAAATTGCTTTGCCATGAAAAATTATTTGGAGAAGAATAGAGAGCCCATTGGTCTTGTTTCTGCAGAGAAGTCTCCAAAGAAAGAGGTATTAACTGAAAATAATAAATGACTGAAATTTGCTAAGTACATATCGAATGGGACGGTTTTCACTGAAGGTAACAAACAGATAGGACATAGTGTTAAGATTCTTCGTGACACTGGTGCAGCACAATCTTTAATTTTGAGAAAGTCTGTACCTAATGGGTTTGAATTTTCAAATAATGATTTTGTAGTTTTGGGAGGATTTCCTAACACGGTTGCCTCCTATCCTCTCGAAACTATGTATCTAGAAACAGATTATTACGAGGGTACAGTAAAACTGGCGGTGGTCGACAGTTTACCTATTCCCGGTGTTGACATGTTGTTTGCTAATGATTTGGTGTTACATGACGAAGCAAATTATTTCCCAATTTTGACTCTTACGGAGGTAGGGGAAGATGAGTGTTGTTTTGATGGTTCTGTGTTGGAATCTGTCTCTGTTATTACTTGTTCTCGTGCACGAGAGATTGATCACGAGAATATCAATTTAGATATGGATGAAATAAATAGACAGACGACTGACACTGTGACGAGTAGTAGTAGTAATAGAAGTAGAGATATTTTGTTTAATGATATTGAATGGGATGTCGAGGCTTTAAAAGAAGCCCAAACAAATGAATTTTCTGATTTTGATGATTGTGATTATAATGATTTATCAAGACCTGTTTTTCTTAAAGAAGGAGGTTTGGTGTATAGAGTCAGTAGATCAGCTAATGCACCTGCTGACCAGGTAGAGGTTGTGAAGCAATTGGTAATTCCAGAACGATACCGTTCTAAATTATTATTTTTAGCTCATGAGAATAACCTTTCAGGGCATTTCGGGGTCAGGAAAACTTTTCAGAAAGTAGCTCAACATTTTTTCTGGCCTGGGATGCGTCGTGATGTAAAGCGACACGTATTATCTTGTAAAGTTTTTTTCAACTCGTGGGAAGCCGAACCAGAAAATTCCTAAAGCTCCCTTAATTCCTATTCCGTCAGTGGGGAACCTTTTAGGAAGTGATTATTGATGCTGTAGGTCCTTTTGTGCGGACTTGCAGGGGACATGAATATATTTTGACAATGGTTGATAGGATGTCACGTTTCCCTGAGGCTGTTCCGCTGCGGAGTATTAGAGGAAAAAAATTGTCGAGGCATTGGTTGGCTTCTTTACGAGGTTTGGAATTCCCAAAATTATTCAGAGTGACCGTGGTACAAACTTTACGAGTAGGTACTTTAAACGAAAAATGAATGAGTTAGGGATTGACCATGTTACTTCCTCCCCTTATCACCCTGAGAGTCAGGTCCAAGTGGAGAGATTCCACCAAACCCTTAAATCTATATTAAAAAAATTTTGTTTAGAAACTGGTTGTGATTGGGATAAAGAGATCCCTTATGCTCTGTTTGCGATCAGGTCGAGGCCGAATGCGACGTTGGGTTTCTCTCCCTTTCAGCTTATTTTTGGACATTGTGTTTGTGGTCTATTAGATGTTGTGAGGGAACACTGGGAGGGAGAAACCCCTGATATGAATATTTTAGATTATGTGTCTAATTTACAGGAGAAATTGCGTAAAGCTTGGACCTTCGCCCAGGAAAATTTAACAAAGGCTCAAGCTACTATGAAAACAAATTACGATGTTGGCACCCAAATGAGACATTTTGATCCAGGAGATAGAGTCTTGGTATTGCTTCCCTTTCCTAGGAATCCACTCAAGGCTCGATTTTCAGGTCCGTGGAAGGTACTCAAGAAACTGAATGACGTGAATTACCTTATTGAGACCCCTGAAAGACGTCGAAAAACCCAAATTTTTCATGTTAATATGTTAAAGCCTTTTGTCAGTAGAGAAGTAGAGGTAGACGTAGAACCAGTGTCACTGGTAGAGGTAGAAGTAGATCCTATGGTAGACATTAAATTATCTGTGGGACCTGATGGTCTGTCCAATAATTCAAGTATTCTTGATAACCTTGATGTTAAATTTCAGCATCTGGATAAGGATAAAGTAACGTCCTTAACTAAGTTAATTATTGATTATAAAGATTTATTTCAGGATGCACCAGGACGAACTAATATTTTAGAACACGATGTTGATGTAGGGGAGGCACAACCTATTAAACAGGGTCCGTATAGGTTGAACTCCTCCAAAAGGGACATTGTTAAAGACGAAGTGAAGTATATGCTGGACCACGATCTCGTAGAGCCCAGTCATAGTCCATGGAGCTCTCGGGTAGTCTTGGTAAAAAAGGAGGGTGGTCAGCATAGACTATGCTTTGATTATCGCAAGGTTAATGCGGTTACGAAGACAGCCTCCTTCCCTTTGCCTCGGGTGGAAGATTGTATCGACCGTATTGGGTCTGCTAAATATATTACCAAATTTGATTTGTTGAAGGGTTACTGGCAGGTCAGGCTTTCACCCAGGGCAAGGAAAATTTCTGCGTTTTTGACGGGTGACGGGCTGTATGAATGGAAGGTTATGCCATTCGGTATGAAAAATGCAGCCGCCACCTTTCAAAGACTCATGAATTTTATTACTTGTGATTTAGAAGGATGTGTAGTATATAATGATGACTTAATAATTTATAGAGACGATTGGGAGACTCATCTAAAGAGGATTAGAGCTCTATTTGAGGTTCTGAGAAAGGCTGGTTTGGTAGTTAACTTAAGGAATAGTGATTTTGCTCAGGCCAAGGTAGTTTATCTTGGGCACGAGATAGGCCTGGGTAAAATCGCTCCTAAGAAAGCAAATGTGGAGGCTATTTCAGACTTTCCAGCACCTCAAAATAGGAGAGGTGTAAGACGTTTTCTGGTCATGGTAGGTTATTACCGCAGGTTTGTGAAAAACTTTTCCGACATTGCTCATCCCTTAACTAATCTTTTGAAAAAGGATGTGAAATTTATTTGGGATGACCATTGTCTGGAATCGTTTGAAAAGTTAAAAGCTTCTTTAATAAGTTTTCCTTTGTTACGTTCACCAGATTTTTCTCTCCCTTTTTGTTTAGCGACAGATGCCAGTGATGTAGGTTTAGGTGCTGTTCTTCTTCAGAGACTTCCCAATGGAACGACTCATCCTGTGGCGTATTTCTCAAAGAAGTTGTTACCAGCTGAGAGGAGGTACTCTACGGTAGAGAAGGAAGCCTTATGTTTAGTGAAAGCTCTTGTTCACTTTGAAGTATACCTATTGCCCTCTCCAACTACAATAAATGTATTAACGGATCATAATCCACTTATTTTTATAAATAAATTCAAAAACAAGAATCAGCGTATCTTATGCTGGAGTCTTATTCTGCAGGAGTATAACCTTATTATCCAACACATCTCTGGCAAAAGCAATGTTGTTCCTGATACTTTATCAAGAGCCTTCAAGAAGGTTTAATTTGTTTGGTGGTAGTTTGAAGTTTGCCTCATTATTAATTACTTTTCTTATTTTTCAGGTTCTCTATTTTCTTTGTTTGTTACTTAGTTATTATTTGCTATTATTTGTTATTTGCTATTTGTTTTTTTAAGGGTAGTAGACTTAACGTAAAGTTTTCTTTTTTCTTAAATTTTCAAGCTTATTGGTTTTTTTTTTTTTTACAAGGTTTTGTTGAATTCTTTACTTAAAAAAATAATAAATAATTTTTTTTCCTTTTGGTGGGAGCTGTAATAATTTGCTTAATTTTTTTTCTTGGCCTTTTAAAGTAAATTACTTTCAGTTAATTTTAATTTAATTTTATTTTTGTGCCACAAGAAAAGCTGGTTAAGGTTGTTTTCGCTCCTACCGAAGGTTTTCTTTTTTTTTTTATTGGTACCTCACCCATGAAAGTTTTGTTTCTCTTTTCATGTAATTATTTGGTTGAAATGCTTGTTTCGTGATTCCCCATTCACTGCCTCACATTTGGTGGGGACTGTTGGCTGAGGATGAAGGCAGTATGTATTCGGCTCCCTATCTTGGAGGTTTTTGGAGACTTTATTCGCACAGGATTTCAACATTGAATTCTTCCACAGTTTTGCTGGTTTTCTTCTGTCTGGAGACTGTTGCAGCTGCTTTCTGAGGGGCATTTCCTTTGCTGCGGTCGGACGCCCTTCCCGTGCATTCTGGAGGGCACTGCCTGTGCTCCCTTACATTCTCTATTCATTTTTGCATCCCTGGACTCACCTGTTGCCCTTGGAAGGACAGCCTGTCTTTCCTGTCGTCCTGTGTGCCTTCATCCTGCCAACCTCCGGAGTCGTGAAAACTCCGTATTCTATTTTGATAGCCGGTAAGGATATAACTGTGTGCACTTCATATAGACGTTGCTGACGCATGTCAGTGCGCTGTATCCTCCGGCTGCAGACTCCTCGTGATTTCAGGATCGTTTTGGACAGCCATTTGTGTGGTTCTGCAACTTATATAAATTCATCGTGCTTTCACCCTGGGCGTGTGTTAATTAAGATTAATATCGACGGTTATTTTAAGGTGGTTTATTATTATGTATGTAATATTAAGGTTTATTTGTAAAAATTAGGATTAAAGATCTTCCCCCTTTCATTGTCTTATACTAAAGTTTTTCAGGGCTTTCCTAGGAATAGGTTGTTTTCCTTCCTCCTCATACTTACTGTCTCTCGATCTATGGTGTGAAAGAGTTTATTTTAGGTGAAGGTTTTTTGTACACCCTTATTCAACTCTTTTTGTGGGGTTTCATTTAAGTAATTATCAATATTTTTTGGTAATAAATAATTAAGATTGTTTAACATTTTTCGGTATCCTCTTTGAGTGTTTTTTTTGTGTGTTTTTGCTCTGTTGGTGATCTTGCCCCTTGGCTTTAAGTAATCCTTGGGGGCACTGATCGTAAAAAATGAAAAAGAGCCTGTTCTTGCAACTTCCTAAATATTAAATATTTTGTGAACATAAGTTCATTACAATATATATATATATATATATATATATATATATATATATATATATATATATATATATATATATATATATATATATATATATATATATATATATATATATATATATATATATATATATATATATATATGTTACAGGAACAGAATCAACACTTTTTTGAAAGTGTATATAACGTGATCTAGCGATCTTACTTCAGGAAAAATGCGTACAAAGATTCGACCCATGATAACACTTGCATCCTTTTCCCCCTCTCTCTCTCTCTCTCTCTCTCTCTATCTCTCACCGTGTATCGACTCTCTCTCTCATCGTTTACCAAAGCTCACCCACCCTAACCTCACTCATTCTCACCAAAGCAATTAAATGGACTATTTAAAGAAACACAATTGTTTCTACAAAAATAGGTTTATTATTCAAATAACCCAACAAGAAATGAATAAAACAAAGCAAAGATTAAAATGCATAATAAATGAATTATCGAGTCAGATAACTAAACTCTAAACTGCAAAGCACTTCTGATTAAAGAAGTCTCATTATGGCTAATAGCCTGGAAATCTCCAGAATCACACATCCTCACAAATCGATAACTAAAAGTCATGTCCAAAAAAAAAAACAGTCTACCACAATTCCACATGTCATTCCAACATGTCCACAGACATCTGTCGAAAGAATTAAACATGATAGAAAACTCCCAAAAATATATGAAATGCAAAACACAATAATGGAAAGTGTAAAATGCATAACCAAGATATGGCAAACGTAACATAACAAAATAATAATATAAAAGAGGTATGAATATTCATATTAAATCTCCCACACCAGTTCAAAAGTTCATAATGATCAGAAAGTCATGGTAAAAATCACAAGTTCAATTTTCTCCCATAAAAACAGAGATTTGAAACTACCTTATCTGCCGATTTTCAAAGCCTGGATCCTCTCCAAAGCTTATGACTGGACAATTGCAGTTCTGTCACGTTAATGAACGATCAAACTCACTTTTAGGGCAGATTTTGGCATAATCTAGATCAAATTAACGCACGTACTCACGAATATACATAACACTTCGGAGATCACCTGACCGGCAATATTGCTGAGCTTCTCACGCAGATAGCTGAGGAATCAAACTATTTGCTGAATACAAAGATTTTACAACTGATGGCTCTGTCAGTACCATCTCGCTCCAAAAATTCTTTCATCACATCTTAAAGCATTGAAGCTATGAAATGCATATATGTGTCCTTTAAATATATATATATATATATATATATATATATATATATATATATATATATATATATATATATATATATATATATATATATATATATATATATATATATATATATATATATATATATATATATATATATATATATATATATATATATATATATATATATATATATATATATATATATATATATATATATATATATATATATATATATATATATATATCAAATACAAGGACCCCATGAAAATGCCAAAATGTGGAAATTAAAGGATATATTTCAGAGATCAAAGAGATCAAACTGTCACTCTCCTCAGGCAAATAGTGAATGAGAAAAAGTTACAGGAAAGCGATATTTATACCACAAGGTCCATAGGTCAGCCATTAAGTCACTCCAGTTAACAATTTCTCTTTAATCTTCTTAATCGCTGGTTGGAGGAAGGTTTTATCTATAATATTTGAATCCCAGGCGCCTTTTGAGAGATTCACTGCATTTCTGTGTTTAATCAAGGCTGGTTCCACCATCTGGCTTTGAAACCGACAATTGCTGCTGTAAATTATACGAGACATATTCCAGTTTATTCCGTGGTTATGGTTATCACTGTGGTTAAAAATAGCTGAGCACTGTTGGCCGTACATAAGTGAATGTTTATGCTGTATTAATCTTTGGTTGAGTGATTTTCCTGTAAAGCCGATATAACATTGGTCACAATCGAGGGATTTCGTAAGCTCCTGTGTCTTTGGGGAATGGTTTTTGTTGGACTTAAATCACGGGTTTGGCTAAGGTATTTGGGTAGGTAAAAGCAAAAGGATTAGAGTTTCCAAGTATCTGTGTAAACGTCTTAATCCTGTCCAAGTGTGGTATTTTAATTTTATTGCTGGTCGTCTCTCCGGTCTTGTTTTGGGGTGGTCGGGGCGGCCGTGGGGGGACGGTAGAAAATAGTGTTTGCTTTGAGGATCGATTTCTCAGTTAAATGGTCAGGGTACTTTAAAGAAGACAGCTGCTTACGGATTAGTTAAATTTCCTTTCCCAGGAGATCCGGGGAGCAAATTCGTAACGCTCTTAAGAATAAATGGCTGGCTACGCCAATTTTGATAAAGACGTTATGAGAGCCCTAAAAATAGATGTGTGAAAGAGAGAAAGTTGATTATCTGTATATGGTAAATTTTTATTCTGTCGTGTCTAATTATTAAAACGTCAAGACAAGGAATTTTGAAAGAAATTCATTGAAATTGCCCCACTTATCATCCCAAAATGTTAAGATATCATCTACATATCTCATCCATAGCATGTCTTTAGGTTTTATCGCATTTATTATTACAGTTTCAAAATATTCCATGTATAGATTAGCTAAAACAGGAATTAAAGGGCTGCCCATGCTGCACCCGAATTTTTTTTTTTTTATAGAATAGCTCTCCGAATGAAAAGACTTTATTTGATACACATAATTCAACTAACTTCAGTATTTTATCTAGGGCTAGTGGGAAATGATCTGAATAAAGGGCTAATTTTTCCCTAAAAAACTGTAGAACATACTGTACTGGTACTTTTGTGAATAAGGAATCTGCATCTAAACTTAGAAGTTTTATGTTGTGAAGTGGTATATTTGCTTCTTTGAATTTGTGACAGAAATCTTCAGAATGCTCATTGTGACTGGGAGAAAGTGTGCCTAAGAAAGGGAAAAGGAGGCCAGCTAACCGCTTAGAAATTTTATAAATGAAAGCTCCGGCACATGAGATGATAGGTCCGAATGGAAGATTATCTTTATGAGTTTTGGGAAGGCCATAAAAGTAAGGTAGTTTTGGGTTAATGACTTTAAATTTCTCCAGTAGTTCAATGCTCTTTTTGTCTTTGCCGATTAATCTTACTTTTCCAAAAAGAAAAAAAAAATTCTGTGGGGAAGTTTTGGAGAGGATTTTTCGTTAATTTGTCATAAGTGTTAGTATCACTAAGGAGTTGGTTGATTTTGTCGAGGTAAAATCTTTGCCCATAATCACGATTTTGCTGTCTTTGTCAGATCTACTTATTACAACACCTAATTTTTGTAGCGAGCGGATGGCTTTCACAAATCTACGGGGGACGGGGTATTTCTTATTAAGGTCAGCTATTGCATTTAGCAAGATGTCTTTTAGATATATCTCTTCTCGGCTGTTATTTTTATCAGATATGAAATTGTCAAAAGCAACAATGAAATCTAGGTTATTTTTCCTTCCTGGCATGAGGGCAAAGGATATACAAAGGTTCAAAACTAAGTGTTGGTTAATGGTGAGGGGGGGGGGGTGTGTTTGATGAATTTAAAACTTTATATTGTTGCTCAAGATTGTGCCAAGTACTATTGTGCTATTATTTATTAAGTTGTTTAACTTACGGGAAAGTCTATTGGAATGAGTCGCACTTTTAAAAGCAGCAACGTCAGAACATAATGAAACCAGATACCTGTACATATGGTCCGTTGTGAGGAGACGAAGGTTAGACTGTGTTCCATGTATCACTCTGTGTAGTCCAAAGATCTCGCACTTTGTATTTTCAATTCTTTCTTCCAGGAATATCTTGTGCGAGAGAGGAAAGGGGTCAGATTGTAGAGTCCATCTCGCGAATCCGTACATTTTCGGAAGGACTTGTTCCTTCAGACATTCTTCTAAGAAGTATTTTTGATTCTTCAATCGGTGTAGTCTTTTCAGTTCTAAAAATGGGCTTCTTGTATTTGATGGAATTCTGTTTTAACAGAAAATATTTCACAGTCATTTTTAGCCCATTATGAAATTCAGTCGTCTTTCTACATGTCTTCGCTCACATCCAGAAGTCAAGCCCATTTTTTGTAAGTTCAAAAAAGAACTGAACAGACTACACCGATTGAAGAATAAAAATACTTCTTAGAAGAATGTCTGTAGGAACAAGTCCTTCCGAAAATGTAGGAGTCGCGAGATGGACTCTGAAATCTGACCCCTTCCCTCTCCCACAAGATATTCCTGGAAGAAAGAATTGAAAATACAAAGGGCAAGATATTTGTACTACGCAGATTGATGCATGGAACCCGATTCAGTATTTGCCTGAGGAGAGAGACAGTTTGGTCTCTAAAATATAGCCTTTATTTTCCACATTTTGGCATTTTTATTGGCACCTTGTATTTGTTAGAATTCCTTTTTAACAGAAAATATTTCACAGTCTTATATATATATATATATATATATATATATATATATATATATATATATATATATATATATATATATATATATATATATATATATATATATATTGGCGATGATAATTCAAATAGATTTTGTTCGTAAACAGAAAAGCCCCAATATTTCTGCCACTGTTAAATTTTTCTGGTCACAGCTATAAAGTTAATAAATTAGTTTCACATCCATGTTTTTAAGAGCATTTTGTATTTGTAACCCTGGATACATTGATGATGAAATAGACAAGATTATGAATATAGCTAAGGGTGCATAAGATTATGTATTAAAAGCAGCAAACAAGAAAATTTTTGATAACAAATGTAACTTATAATACAAAAGACCTTCTTGTACTGCCATACAATAATCCTTTCAAAGATATTCCCATCTGGTTAGGAATTATGGATTTAATGTAGAATTTAAGGACAATATAATAATAAAACATGTACTTAGAAGGAACAAGCCCAACAACACTTAAGGATAGATCAGAGCGGAAAAACACTGGAAGGGGATAGAACAGCACAAAAGATGTGCAAGAAAAGTGCAAGTGAACAGTAAAATTTATGTACATTTTAGTGAAAATATTGATACAATCAACTGGACAAGAGCAAAAAAATATTATTTATTCTAATATTGCAAAAAAGAAACATCATTACATGTAGTTTTATAAAATAAAGGTTATCTAAGAGCATGAATATCAGTCACGGCTTGTATAACTTATTCATTAATTCCAGGAGAAACATATAAGAAGTAAAAACTTTCAGCAAGTTAGCTGAGAGATGGGAAAAAAGGTAGGGCCACTCGCATTATAATCGGATTTCTAAAACTTACCTGTTACTATTGAGGGTAGGATTTCAACTACAAAAACACCTGTCAGGTGTAAAAACAGGGTTTGCAACATCTGTATGTTCATATGAACTGTCACAGTAGTATATTCTGAATGTCTACTACTTACTTTCAGTCCCCTGATGATGACTTAGCATTAAAGGCGACACCGGTCTAGATTTACAATTTTTTTCATCTTCGCTGAGGCGCTTGGCATATGAAAATGACATATCAAGACTGATTATTAGAATAAACTATCTTTTTTTGCTTCTGTCCAGTTGATTGTATGACTACTTTCAATAACATGTACAAGAATTCTACTGTTCACTTGTGCTTTTCTTACGCATTGTGTATGCTGTTCTGTCCTCTTTTACAATGATTTTCCAGTTTGACCTGTACAAAAGTTATCACAAAACTTACATGAAGTTTGATATACACATCCTGAAGTGTTGTCTAGCTTGTTCTTTATAAGTACATGTTTTAGTGTTCTGTTGTTCTTAAATTCTACATTAACTCCAAAATTCCCAAGTAGATGGGAATATCTTTCAAATAATTATTATATGGTAGTACATGGTCTTTTGTGATAAAAGTTTCATTTTTGTTATAAACACATTTCTATTCTGCTTCTTTTAATACATTATCTTATACACTCGTAACTATATTCCTAATCATACCTATTTCGTCATCAATATATTCAGGATTACATATAGAAAATGCCCTTTAAACATGGATGTGAAAGTTGATTTCTTAACTTGATTGCTGTGACCAGAATAAAATGAACATAGCCAGATATATTGGTGGCTTTTCTGTATACACTGTACTAGTTCTGCGATTTGGACAATCCAAAAAGTGTAGGCAACGTTCCTTTTCCATTTCCATGGTGTTATTCATATTTTCATTACCTGGCTAAAAATATTGTGCTTCAACATATCTTAATGACCCTACATTATGTGGGATGGTTTTCTTTAATATTTTACGTCCGAAAAATTTCATATACTAATTACTTAACACTGTGGAGGAAGGGCTACCCAGTGATATACGAAAACTTTTTAAACAAAATTTCTCGTTGAATTCTAATTTCAATTCTTTTAAACAAATTCTGATTAATTCTATTAGTGTGTGCTATGAAAATGGTTGTTCCAGATGTCTATCTGTCTATTTTCTAACATGTCGGCTAAAAACTCAAGAAAAAACTCACTAATCTTGATTCTCTCTTAACCTGTACATTAGTTTAATTATAAAGTCCACATTGATCTTTATATTTGCATAGAAAATGTTACAAACCATTGGGTTAAGAATATTCAATAGGTGTTTTGACACACACAAACACCCCCATACACACACACACAAACACACACACACACACACACACACACACACACACACACACACACACACATATATATATATATATATATATATATATATATATATATATATATATATATATATATATATATATATATATATATATATATATATATATGTATGTATGTATGAATATAAAAAGGCCCATAAAACACTATTTAAACGTTGCAACCGTATATTTCGCGCACTTGCTTCTGTGCCCCTGTTCACTGGTAGAATATGGACAGATGAAATGTTACAAGGGTATATATACAAAGCATATATAGGTGTGGCATTAAGTCTCCGATGGTATGGAGGTGACCGTTTCCTAAGAAGGAGGAGAATAACCAATTCCCTAGTGGTTTTTGGCCTCATTAACTCCCGTTTGGCAGCGATTCTGGAGGTCGTGTTCTCTGGGACACCTTCTTGAGAAGAGGTTTGAGGATTAAAGCGCCGATGTCGTCCGATTTCCAATGTCCTCCTGACAAGTTCATATTGTTGGTTTGATTGATGATAGCAGATTCCAGTATCTTTCTTTTGTACGGACAACTACTTTTGTAAACCAGCTCCACCCCCCTCCAGTTTATGGAATGGCCAGTATCTCTGATATGTAGGAAAATCCCCGAACTCTCCGAAGCATATCTTACCTACCTTTTGTGCTCTATTATTCTTTGCGAGAGCGATCTACCTGTCTCCCCTATGTAAATCTCACTGCAGTTGCTGCACGGTTTCTTGTAAACCCGGCTTCTTCCCCTTTGTTATTTAAGTATACGTTATATATATATATATATATATATATATATATATATATATATATATATATATATATATATATATATATATATATATATATATATATATATATATATATATATATATATATATATAATCCCTCAATTATCCTGATTTGGATCCAAGAACCCGTCGGATAATGTCGAAATCTGGATGATGGCGAGGAGTAAAAAAATCTCGCCTAACACTGCCCATACTGCATAGTGGTAAACACTTAATATTCTTTTAAACAACAACCATCACACTTTAAACTGAAAAATTATGCTAAAAAACAGTTATCTACCTTACCTCCCAAATTTGTAACAAAATAAAGTCAATAATTACATTTAAAAACAAAAAAGTAACCCACTTGGTTTGGTAGGCTACACGCATTTCATTTGTAATCATAAACACTAAATACACTTATACCAACAACCATCACACTTCAAACTGAAAACTTTATGCAAAAAACAATTATCTAAATTATTTTCCCATATTTGTAAAAAAATAATCTACAAAAATTCACTTAAATAAAAAAGAATTTTTTTTTTTCTCTAGTACTCGAATTGTAGTTAGCTTGGCTGCACACTTTCCATTTGTGGCCGTAAACACTGAATGTGCTTATAAAAAAGAACCATCATACTTTAAACTAAAAACTTTATACTAAAAGCAATTATTGGTAACATAATGAACTCCATAAATACACTTAAAAACAAGAGCAGCAACCCCCTTTTTCTCTCGTACTCGAAACGCAGTTAGCTAGGCTGCGTGTTCTTCATTTGCAGCTATAGACACTAAATATGCTTATGAAAAACTACCATCACACTTTAAACTAAAAACTTTATGGAAAAAGTGATTATTTATCTTATTTTCCTATGTTAATAACAAAATAAACTGCTTAAATTACATTTAAAGACAAAAAATCAACCTCCTTCTTTTTCTTTTGTACACGACACGTAGTTTGATAGGCTATACACTTTCATTTACTTTAAAATACATTATATTGTTCATAAAAAAAGTAAACTCCTTTCCCCTGTATGCAACACAATATGATAATTTACACTATTTAATCAAAATAACTATTTAAACCACCAGGCAAGAGGAGCTTTGCAGAGGCTGAGGCTGTAAATGAGAAGCCTCCTCAGTGTTTAGGGTCAAGACGGGGTAAATGGTTTCCAAACTCAAACGTTGGCAGGAAAGGAAGCAAAAGAGACATCTGAGGAAGGAAAATGTTTTGCATATTCAACAAGGTAGACCAAGAAATTGGATAAGGAAAGTTATAATTACTGAAACGAATAAGGGAACTAGGTTGTTGGCAGCTCAACCAATGACGAGTTTGCCACTTTTTGTTTCAAGGGTTCGGTCCTCAGTAGCAGACGAGGATTTGAGAATACATATTGCAAATATATCACGTTCTAACAATGTAACATGTGAAAAGCTTCAAGTAAAGCACGAAAATTATTTATCATATAAATTTATTATAGGTGATTTACAAAAGAATAAAATATCAAATGTCTTTCAATCTGAAAACTGGCCGAAGGGAATAGTTGTCAAGAGATGGTACGACAAGAAAACTCATGGAATACAGAATGGCTAACATGGTTGCTTTTAACTGTAGATCAGTAAAGAAAAATATAAATATTGTAAAGGGACTTTGTGAAAAGTATAATGTAATTGCTCTGCAAGAAACTTTTTTTTACCACAACAGGAAAATCACTTCCTGAACACTGTTCATCCAGATTTTAATCGTGTAGCTTCCTCGCCTGTTGATCTGAGTCAGGGATTGCTGAAGGGTAGACCGTGTGGTGGCTTAGCTTTCCTTTTTCATGAAAGAATTGCACCAAATGCCAAAATTGTACCAACATTAGACGAGCTTCTTTTATGTATTGATATCAATATAAATGATAAAAGTTTTAGGTTAGTCAACTGTTATATACCTTATTATAATGGATCAAATTTCCAGTATTACGTGCATATTTTAGGGAAGGTGAAATGTCTCTTAAATGAGCATATTAATAACCATGTTATTGCACTCGGAGATTTTAATGCCCATCCTACTGGGGAATTTGGTAGGGAGCTTATAGGGTGGTGCAGCGAACACATTTACCGCATGGCAGATGTAGCGGACTACCTGTCGATTCACACACCTGGGTGAGTGACTCCTCAGGACATACCAGATGGCTGGACCATGTGGTCAGCCCTGATTCTCTTTCTGCTCGTCTCTTTCTGTTCAAGTTTCATTATGACGAGATCGGTTCCGATCACAAACCTTTAGGTTTTAAACTAGATCTTTTAACGTCACCTACGGAGTCTTTAGTCGAACAAATAGATCGAGGTGTTCGATATGAAATAAGCAACAGAAAAAAGGTATGCAAATATAAACTGAGACCGCACTAAAACAAACTGAAATCCCAGTTGATGCTCTTTTGTGTAAATAAAAATGTTGTTCAAACAGGAGGCACCTACTTAAAATTAAGTCGTTTGTTGAAGATATAATTTATGCTCTTTTGAACAGCGGAAGGAGAAAGATATTTAATTCAAATAGCAAGTCATATAATGTTCCAGGATGGAACGATTTTGTTAGAGATTTTTTATAAAATATCAAGAGAAAAATTTTGTTTTGGTGCAACTTAGGATGCCCTAGAAGCGATGTTACATATGAGCAAATGGCAGCACCTAAGAAATACTTTAAGGATGCGTTAAAAGTAGTAAACGGAATGAAGGACGTGATATTAAGAAACAAGATGCCAAAAGACATGGAGAGGAATTGGCCATGGCGAACAATCAATAAAGTAAGAGAAAAGGTGTTGAAACTGCCCGTTCAGATGAACGGCTTATCGGGGGAAAAGGAAACAGCTGAGTGTTGGAGTGAATATTACGCGAAAATAATGTCGGGAGAAGGTCACCCTCCTATGGATGATCGTAAGCCACTTAATATCACCGAAATTCCGCTAGTTTCTGTAAGTGACGTGAAAGAGTCTTTGCACAAGCTGTCATTAACTAGCGCCACGGCGTTAGATAACGCAACTGGAGAACATTTAAAATATGCTCAACTTACCCTGTTTATTCACCTCTCTTTTTTATATACTCTTTTATTTACTTACAGTTACATGCCAGAAATTTTGACTAACATTAAAATATGTTCTGTAATGAAAGACCAGCAGAAAAGTCTACCAGATATGTGTAATTACAGACCAATAGCTTTAGCGTCCATTATATGAAAACTATTCGAATGTATAATTTTACAGAGATGCCGGAAATATTTTGAAACGGCGGATAACCAGTTTGCTTATTAAAACCTCTCATAGCACAGATGTGGTTTGCTTTAATTCAAACAAACTCTAGAGTTGTATCGTTGTAATGATACCCCCGTTTTTCTTTGTTCCATGGGCATCTCAAAAGCATTTGGCCGAGTTTGTCATAAAAAGATGTTTGATATTTTAAGGCAGAGAAAAGTACAACTTTATATAATACAAATACCGAAAAACTGGTATGCAACCCAAAGGTTTATAGTAACATGGAGACACTCCCTTTCCTCACCATTTCAAACGAAATGTGGCACTGGGCAAGGCAGCGTTCTGTCTGCTTTGTTATTTGCAGTTTATATGGACGATTTAAGCAGAAAGTATTTGAAAAATGTGGGAGGATGCACGATAGGTGAGAACAGAATTAATCACATTATATATGCTGATGACTTAATATTTCTTAGTCTTTTTGTAAGTCTTTCAAAAGCAAATCGACGCGTGTATACTGTATTTTGATGAACACTACCAAAGACCAAAGTAATGACAGTTAAACCGAAAGATTAATGAACTATGGAGATCCGGAGTTGTACGTGGATAACTAGAAGTTGGAAGTTGTCCAGTCATTCAAGTACTTGGGTATGCATATCAACTGTGACATTAAGGACGATGAACACATCACCTCATTATACCGTGGTCAGTATGTGAGAAGCTACCTGTTGTTCAGGGGTTTTTATGTGTGATAATAGCGTTAAAGTTCACCTGTTTAAATCTTTCTGCGCCTAGCTCTATGGTGTTCCACTCGCGCTGGAAAGTAGAAAGAATACTCTGAACAAACTTCGTGTCTGTTATAATAATTCACTGAGACATTTCATGAATATTGACAGGTTTTGAACATTTAATTAAACTGGGCATTCCTACATTCCAAGAACTTTTAAGGAAAAATACAGTTAGTTTGTTCCTTCAGCTAAGTAAGACAAATAATAGTCTTCTTAAAGCAGTTTTTAATTGTGCTTTTTTAGAGGGTCAACAACATTTTCAAAATGGAGTAATATCGTTTTTTTAGTGAGGCATAAAAGTAAACAATTAAATGTCTAGTTTATAATAGTTATTTTATATTATGTAATTTACTAAGCCTTAAAAAAAGGGTCCTTAGTAAATGTGAAATTATACTTTATAAAGGTATGAATATTTATTCAATATTCACTGTAAGTTCTTTTGTAAAGAAATGTATATGTAAAAATGCTATCTAATGTATATGGCTTATACCTGGAATAAAGGATTCAATTCAGTTCAATTCAAAGTACCACTATAAAAATACTTAATACCCTCCCACTTACCTGTGAGCACTGACTTTCTTCCTTAAGATGGCTGAACGTTTTAAAAACTTATGAGGAGGGTTACTAGTCTTCCTCTAACTCCTCCTCCTCCACCAGCTAAACTGAGTCGTCAAGACTGTCATCTTCTTCTTCCTCTGCGTCCCGTGACTCTTGGGAGACATAAACTGGTGTGAAGTTGTTGGAAGAGGTTAAGAGGAGCCTAGAGTTCAGGGTCATCTAAGTGAGGCAACTACACATTGGATTTTTGGCTGAAGGAGCCCAGCATATTGGCAAAGGTAGAAGACATACTTGGCTGCACTTTCAAGCTGAAGAACCGAGTTACTGAAGAAGTGGATGGCAATGGGCTTGGGTGCACAGGGGTCTGGGATCTGAAGAAGCTGTCATGGACACATTGACGGTACGTATAACAATTCTGTTTGGCAATGACAAGCCTTTGTAACTCTCAAATTTGTGCAGCAGAGTCCAAGGCCCCAGGAAATTCTGAGGTCAAAGTTGGGATGTTCCAGTATTTCAGTAGCTATACTAAAGGTCATTTGTATTTGTTTGTATGGGGGAGTCATTGTAAAAGAGCAACTTCGTCTTCATCCTCGTTGTCGACAGCTGCTTCTTCTTCACCAGCAACTGCAGCAGCTGTTTCACTGTAGGGGAGAAGCTGGTAGCCAGTGTCACCACGATTGTCATCCAGCCACTCCCATGCATCGTTCTTGGGAACATTGTTGCCTCCAGTCGCGAGTGTGGCGCGGAACACGTCAACATTGAACCCCTGGAAGTCCATTATGGCCTCATCTTCATTCAGAATAGGTTCCAGGCATGGTTGAGTGTCTGTATGGTGACGTCCTTCCAAACATCGGCAAAGTTGTAGAAAGCAGACTTCAACAAATATTTTCAAAGAATCTCCAGTGTCTGTTTCCCCCGTGCATCCAAGCCTTAATACTCCTCTTCATCCCCCAATACTACTATCACCTCCTCCAGGAACTCCTTCTAGTAGTGTCATTTCATTACAACAATAACCTTATGGTTCATTGGTTGAATGAGTGCAGTCATATTAGGAGGCAAACACATGACTCTAATATGACCTTCTTCACCAACCAATTGGGCTGTGTTAGGATTCGCAGGTGCATTGTCCACAAAAAGCAAAGCCTTCACCTGATGTCTAATGCCAAGTTCCTGTGTCTGATGATGGATAACAAATAACCCCCTTACAAAAATAATTATGGAAGCAATTGGAAACAATCTTGGTGTGAACTAAGCCCTCACTGAATGATATCAAATCACTTGGAGCCTATTCATCAACCCATGCAGGACACATGGTTGCTTTGCACGCCCAGGTACCACTAGTTTACAGTTATGTCCACCAGTAGTACTTGCACACAACAAAGCAGAAATACATTTCTTGGAAAACTTTTGCCTGGGTAAATTATTTTCCTTCTTATCAGCCAAGGTGTTAGTAAGTAAATAGTAATAGAATAGACCAGTTCCCTCAATGCTGTAGACCTGTCTTAAAACAAGGCTTTCTTTCTTCAAGGTTTGCAATGATGGACAAAATTCCTCTATTCCCTCCTCGGAAGCATCCAAAGCTTCACCTTGAATTTTCCTGTTCATAATCCCATGTCAATTTTGAATCAGAACAGCCAACCTTCTAACACTTTAAAGTCTGTAACCTTATGCAAGCCTGCGAACTTCAAAGCTGCAGCCTTCAATTCAGCACTGTGAATGTCCACACCAGCAGCCTGTTATTGCCAAAAACACATCAAGGTAGAATGATCTATGTTATCATAATGGCCTTTTGGCAAGACCTTGCTGGCTTTACTCTTGGCTGTCTTCTTACCAAATTCCATTGCATATTTCTTCAACCTGTCTTATTAAGTCTTAATATCATTAGGGTTGACCAGGCAATGCCGTACTCCTCCATTACGGATGACTGGGTCCAAGCTTGCTCCGTCCTCTCAACGAATTTCCAATTTTTAAGGGACAACGCCTTCCTCATCCTCTTAAGGTGAGGTGAGGCCATACACACTATCAGTAGCACGACACACAACACAAGCATGACCTGCACTGCTGCAGGCACTGCTAAGAATGCCTTGTGCTCCATAAGTAAGTTCAAATGCAGTCCACTTAAAACCAGTTCAAACATGCAACTGATCAAGCAAGAAAAGGGAAAAAGGTCTTTGTTACTGAGTGCACTGACATTTTCTGGATGTAGCCAATTAGAACAGAATATGTTTATGACTCTATGGCTATCAGCCATTCAAAATAATAAAAAAAACAATGACATAGTACTTGTCCACCCATGCACCTTCTATAATTTACTCCTAAACTGATGACATATCCATATCAGCCAATAACAAGCGATAAACAACGTGATGTTTCATGACATGTTAAGTGACATCAACCTTTTGAGCCAATAGCAATCACGAAACCCAACTCTTTCCCTCTAACTTTTTTACTCTTTATGTTAGTGAGTTTATT
This sequence comes from Macrobrachium rosenbergii, assembly GCF_040412425.1. NCBI lineage: Eukaryota > Metazoa > Arthropoda > Malacostraca > Decapoda > Palaemonidae > Macrobrachium > Macrobrachium rosenbergii. The sequence continues at coordinate 72,026,254 of NC_089741.1, read as the reverse complement.
TCTTAGCGCATTACTGCATCACTTGATGCATTGTTTTTGCTTTGCTTGATATTCTGTACTGTATTTCATTACAAGTTTAGTTGACTCTGATTATTAGTATCACACATATGGCAGTACACAAGAGGATATTTTATCACAGTTGACATATCATCTCTAATCACCAAAAGAATATTTAAAATGTGTATTTCATATGTAAGCAAGACAACACCAAACAGACATTAGCAATTTTACCTACATCACAAAATAAGTGTAAAAACACGGGTTACCATTTTTTTTTTTTTGCTCTGCTTGATTTATTGTACCATATTTCATTACAAGTTTAGTTGTCTCTAAGTATGATTATCACACATATAAAAGTACACAAGAGAATATTTCATCACTGTTGATATAGTATTTCTAATCACAATAAAAATTTTCAAATGTGAATTTCATATGCAGGCAAGAAAACACCAAAAACACAGTAGCAAGTTCACCCACATCACAGAATGAGTGTGTGCGTAAGTGTTGTTATTTTTTATTTTTGCTATGCATAATTTACTGTACCATTTTCATTACAAAGTTAGTAGGCTCTAAGTAAGATTATCACACATATAACAGTACCCAAGAGAATGTTTTATAACTGTTGATATAATTTTCATCTTAGCCGTTCTGTCTGTCTGTCTGTCTGTCTGTCTCTCTCTCTCTCTCTCTCTCTCTCTCTCTCTCTCTCTCTCTCTCTCTCTCTCTCTCTCTCTTGTAGCCAGAGAAACTGCTCCCCAACTACACCCACCTTCCAAAACAACCCCTTCTCGGTTTCTCAATGCAGCCTTATTGCCCCTCATGTATGAGGGTTTCCCAGCCATCCGATTCCCCCTCCCCCCACCATGGAAACTTCTCGAGGCCTCCCAGACCCCATAAAGCTTTCTCTCATTCAGTCTGAATGTAGGTAGTATTACCAACATTTTCTTGAGGCTTCACGGTATTGCCAATCATTAGATTTTTTAATGTTTTGAAATATATATATATATATATATATATATATATATATATATATATATATATATATATATATATATATATATATATATATATATATATATATATATATATATATATATATATATATATATATATATATATATAGTCCCTCAATTATCCAGATCACCATTATCTGACATTCGACATTACCTGACACACCTGGATCAAGGCCTCAAAGATATGTATACACACACACACACACACACACACACACACATATATATATATATATATATATATATATATATATATATATATATATATATATATATATATATATATATATATATATATATATATATATATAGATGCGTGTGTGTGTGTGTGTGTGTGTGTGTGTGTGTGTGTACGTGAGTGTATGTATATATTCATTTATTTATTTAATTATTTATTTACTTATATAAAGATTTATTATTATTTATCAAACAACCACACGAAATAGAAACAAGGTTGTAAATCCTGCTTTCTTTTGTTTTCTGGAGGCTAATACATATATAAATCCCGTGTCAGAGTGAATATAATAATTTCTGTTTATATAAATACTTATGTGTTTGTGTGTGTGTGTGTGTGTATGTGTAAAGTGACATTCATTTATGTAAGAAGTGTAGAGAAGAAAGAAAAAATATTAGCTTCAAAACCAAATGCAAGAAATTCTAGGAACTCTGCCATCCCTTCTGCTATTAAATTATCTTGCTGACATACCAATCAGTCAGAAACTTGAAAAGGAGACGCACAAAAGTTGCCTGACGAGAGGACAAAGTCGAGTCACTAAACTTCAGTTAACATTCGCAGTAATGAAGGTGGGAGTGTCCAGAAGTCTCTCTCCTTTATACAGTTGAACTATTTGTCTTTGTTGATTTAACACCGTAAATAGGTAAGTGGTAGTTTATCTACAATGAAAAGGACATGGGGTTATATTTTCATTCTAAGCTTTTTTTTGAGATTTTTATATGAAACATAAATCGGCAGCTAGTAATCCTATATTTTTCAAGTTTCTTGATTTTAACTGGTATCATTTAAGTCTGAGAGCTTGTCTTAATCATCTTTATTTATCCTCAGTGGTTAGTCCTACTCTTGCCTACTTTGGAAGTGGATATTAGTTCGTTCATGCATTACTCTATTATTTTTATGGAACTTCTGCTCTGATACAGACACACACACAAACTTCTTTCAGTTACCAAACATCAGGGATTCAACACCAGCAATTGAAATATGGGAAACGAATATGAAAAGAAACTCAACAAAACAACCCTTTTATTCACAATCTTATTAAAAAAAAAAAAAAAAAAAAAAATGTTGCTTCCCCTCAGCTTTCATTCAACATGACAAAAAAATAAATCAAAAGCAGTTATAGATACATGGAATAGGTTGGAAGGTAAGGCAATTTCAATACTTAAATGGTGAGTTGGTGAGTTATTCTTCGTGCCTGGGGTTGCAGATGAAAAGATGATGCTAACACGGTAGCTTCGGGCTTGAAGACATCACAGAGGAGAGGCTGGAGTTTCAGCTGAAGAGATGATGCTGGCACGGCAGCTTCGGACTTGTAGACGTCATAGGGGATGGGACAGCAAATGTTGTTTCTCCCAGAACCCGGAGAATGTCCAAATGGAGGGCAGGAAGGGCTGGCGACTCCTCCTTGGCACAGACAGGAAGGGCTTGGCGACTTCTCTTCATCACTGGTATGTAGGGCTTGCTGCTTCAGGCATTAAGGGCC